>NC_081554.1:23000865-23048365 GCF_963082655.1 Stomoxys calcitrans
AGCTAACATATATATGACAGCTATATCTAAATCTGAACCGGTTTGGATCAAACTTCTCAGATATTGTACAAAGTTTTGGCAAGCTTGGTCAATAAATGCGCTTGCAGTGGCTCTAGAAGAGAAAATCGGGCGATATACATATATGGCGGCTATATCTAAATCTGAACCGATTTCTATGAAATAATCGCCAGTAATGTCGAGAATCAAGAGAAAATCTTTCATACCAAATTTCAAGGAATTCGGTTAACAAATGACAATTTTATTGCATTATTACCGCAAATCGGATGAACATATATATGGGAGCTATATCTAAATCTGAATCGATTTCGAGCAACCTTCTCAGATATTGTAGTAGTCGTCGGAGAAAGCGTTGTACAAAATTTTGAGAAGATTGGTTAATAAATGGGACTACAGTGACCATAGGAGTGAAAATAGGGCGATATATATATGGGAGCTATATCCAAATCTGAACCAATTTCTATAAAACTCACCAGCAACATCGAGAGTCATAAGAAAATCATTCCTGTCGAATTTCGAGAGAATCGGTTAACAAATGACCATTTTATGGCATTATTACTGCAAATCGGACGAACATATATATGGGAGCTGTATCCAAATCTGAACCGATTTTTTCCAATTTCCAAAGGCTTCGTCTCTAGGCCAAAAAACATGTTTGTACCATATTTGAAGACGATCATATGAAAAATGCGACCTGTAGTTTGTACTCAAATTAAGATGGACATAACTAAATCGAATCAGAAAGTAATTCTGGAACGATCGGTATACTTATCAATGGGTCAATCTCCTTCATTTGGGTGTTACCAACTAATTCACTAAGTTATAATACCCTGTACTACAGTAGTGGTGTAGGGTATAAAAATAGAGATATTGAGCTGAAATTTTGTACAGATTCTTTTTTTGTACATAAGCAGGTTAAGTTCGGAAGTGGGCTACATCCGATAATATCTTGATATAGCTCCCATATAGACCGAACCTCCGATTTAGGGTATTAGGCCCACAAAAGCCACATTTATTATCCGATTTTGCTTAAATTTAGAAAAGTAAGTTACGTTACGCCCTTCGATATCCTTCGTCAATTTGGCTCAGATCGGTCCAATTTTGGATATAGCTGCCATATAGACTGATCCTTCGATTTTAGGTCTTAGGCCCACAAAAGCCACATTTATTACCCGATTTTGCTGAAATTTGGGAAAGTTAGTTGTATTAACCCTTTCGACATCTTTCGCCAATTTGGCCCAGATCGGTTTAGATTTGGATATAGCTGCCATATAGACCGATCCTCTGATTTAGGGTCTTAGGGCCATAAAAGCCACATTTGCTATCCGATTTCGCTGAAAATTGGGACAGTGAGTTAAATTGAACCCCTTGACATACTTCTTCATTATGGCTCAGATCGGTCCAGATTTGGCTATAGCTGCCATATAGACCGATATCTAGGTTTAAGGTTTTGGGGCTATAAAAAGCGCATTTATTGTCCGATGTCGCCGCAATTTGGGACAGTGAGTTGTGCTGAGCCCTTCGACAACCTTCTTCAATTTCACTTAGATCGGTTCAGATTTGTATGTAGCTGCCATATAGACCGATCTGTCGATTTAATGTTTTGGGCCCATAAAAGCCGCATTTATTATGAGATTTTAATGAAATTTGGGAAAGTTTGTTGTATTCGGCCCTTCGACATCCTTCGTCAATTTGGTTCAGATCCAGATCGGTTCAGATTTGGATATAGCTGCCATATAGACCGATCTATCGGATTAAGGTTTTGGAACTATAAAAGGCTCATTTATTTTCTCATGTCGCCGAATTTTGGGACAGTGAGTTGTGTTAGGCCCTTCGACATCATTCGTCACTTTAGCAAAGATCGGATATAGCTGCCATATAGACCGATCCTCCGATTTAGGGTCTTTGGACCATAAAAGCCACATTTTTTATCCAATTTTGCTGAAACTTGGGACAGTGAGTTATTAGTATTAGGCCCTTCGATATTCTTCGTCAATTGACCTCAGATCGGTCCAGATTTCGATATAGCTGACATATAGACTGATTCTACGATTTAGGGTCTTAGGCCCATAAACGGCGCATTTATTGTCCGATGTCGCCGAAATTTGGGACAGTGAGTTAAATTAAACCCCTTGACATACTTCTGCATTATGGCACAGATCGGTCCAGGTTTGGATATACCTGCCATATAGACCGATCTCTAGGTTTAAGGTTTTGGGGCTATAAAAAGCCCATTTATTGTCCTATGTCGCCGCAATTTGGGACAGTGAGTTGTGCAAAGTCCTTCGACAGCCTTCTTCAGTTTCACTAAGATCGGTTCAGATTTGGATATAGCTGCCATATAGACCGATCTCTCGATTTAAGGTTTTGGGCCCATAAAAGGCGCATTTATTGTCCCATGTTGCCAAAATTTGGGACAGAGAGTTAAGTTAAACCCCTCGACATATTTCTGCAATTTGGCCTAGATCGGTAGAGATTTGCATATAGCTGCCGTAAAGACCGATCTCTCGATTTAAAATCTTGGCCCCCTAAAAGGCGTTTTTATAATCCGATTTCACTAAAATTTGACACAGTGACATATGTTAGGATTATCGAAATCCGTGTCATATATGGTTCAGATGGGGTCAAATTTGGATATAGTTGTCAAAAAGACCAATATTGTGTTCTACAAAAGTGAACAGTGACTTGTATTTATTAGACCACTCAATGACCGTGCGAAATTTGGTCCAAGTCGTGCCATATTTCGATAAAGCTGCTATGGGGGCATTAAATATGAATTTTTCACCAGATTATGACGAAAGGTGTTTTATATATGCACTCGAGGTGGTGGGATTCCAAAGTTCGTCCCAGCCGAACTTAACGCCTTTTTATACCCTCCACCATAGGATGGGGGTATACGAATTTCGTCATTCTGTTTGTAATACCTCCAAATATGTGTCTGAGACTCCATAAGGTATACATATTCTTGATCGTCATGTCTGGAGGCCACCGTAGCGCAAAGGTTAGCATGTCCGTCTATGACGCTGAACGCCTGGGTTCAAATCCTGGCGAAACCATCAGAAAAAAATTTTCCCCTTCTAATGCTGGCAACATTTGTAAGGTACTATGCCATATAAAACTTCTCTCCAAAGAGGTTTCGCACTGCGGCACGCCGTTCGGACTCGGCTATAAAAAGGAGGCCCCTGATCATTGAGCTTAAAACTTGAATCGGACTGCACTCATTGGTATGTGAGTAGTTTGCCCCTGTTCCTTAGTGGAATGTTCATGGGCAAAATGTCCATGTCATTTTAAGTCGATCTAGCCATGTCCGTCCGTCTGTCTGTCGAAATCACGCAAACTTTCGAAGGAGTATAGCTAGCTTCTTCAAATTTCGCACAAATACTTTTTATTAGTGTGGGTCGGTTGGGAATGTAAATGGGCCAAATCGGTCTATGGTTTGATATAGCTGCCATATAAACCGATCTTGGGTCTTGATTTCTTGAGCCTCTAGAGGGCGCAATTCTCGTCCGATTTGAGCGAAATTTTGCACGTAGTGTTTTGATATCACTTCCAAAAACTGTGCTAGGTATGGTTTAAATCGGTTAATAACCTGATATAGCTGCCGTATAAACCGATCTTGGATTTTGACTTCTTGAGCCAATAGAGCGTGTAATTCTCATCCGATTTGGCTGAAATTTTGCATGACTTGTTTTGTTATGACTTTCAATAAGTGTGCTAAGTATAGCGTAAATCGGTATAGAACCTGATATAGCTGCCATATAAACTGATCTGGGATCTTGACTTCTTGAGCCTCTAGAGGGCTCAATTCTCATCCGGTTTGGCTGAAATTTTGCACGAAGTATTTTGGTATCACTTCCAATGATTCAAATCGGTCCATGTTTTGATGTAGCTGCCGTATAAACCGATCTTGGGTCTTGACTTCTTGAGCCTCTAGAGGGCGCAACTCTCGTCCGATTTGACTAAAATTTTGCACGTAGTATTTTGGCATCACTTCCAATGATTCAAATCGGTCCATGTTTTGATGTAGCTGCCGTATAAACCGATCTTGGGTCTTGACTTCTTGAGCCAATTGAGAGCGCAATTCTTATCAGATTTGGCTGAAATTTTGCACGAGACGTTTTGTTATGACTTTCAATAACTGTGCTAAGTATGGCGCGAATCGGTACATAACCTGATATAGCTGCCATATAAACCGCTCTTGGGTCTTGATTTCTTGAGCCTCTAGAGGGCGCAATTCTCGTCCGATTTGACTGAAATTTTGCACGTAGTGTTTTGGTATCACTAACAATAACAACTGCGCTAGGTATGGTTCAAATTGGTTGATAATCTGATATAGCTGCCATATAAACCGATTTGGGTCTTGACTTCCTGAGCCTCTAGAGGGCTCAATTCTCATCCGATTTTACTGAAATTTCGCACGTAGTGTTTTAGTATCACTTGCAACAATTGTGCTAGGTACGATTAAAATTGGTCAATGACCTGATATAGCTGCTATATAAACCGATTTTGGGCCTTCTTGAGCCTCTAGAGGGCGCAATTCTCATCGGATTTAGCTGAAATTTTGCATGAGGTGTTTTGTTATGACTTCCAATAACTGTGCTAAGTATGGCGCAAATCGGTTCATAACCTGATATAGCTGCCATATAAACCGATCTGGGATCTTGACTTTTTGAGCCTCTAGAGGGCGCAATTCTCATCCGATTTGGCTGAAATTTTGTACACCGGCTTCTCCCATGACCTTGAACATACGTGTCTAATGCGGCCTTAAACGATCTATAGCTTGATACAGCTCCCATATAAACCTATCTCCCGATTTTGTTTCTTGAGCCCCTACAAGGCGCAATTCTTATCCCAAAGAACTGGAATATTACACAATGACTTCTACAATGTTCAGCATTCGTTAATGCTCCGAATCGGACTATAACTTGATATAGCTTCAATAGCATAACAGTTCTTATTCAATATTCTTTGTTTGCCTGAAAAGAGATACCGCACATAGAACTTGACAAATGCAGTCCATGGTGGAGGATATATAAGGCCCCGCCGAACTTAGCACGCTCTTACTTTTTATCTCTGGTCTTCATAAGATTAAATTAAATCTATAACTTAAAATGATTTTTAATTAGAAAAATAATCCACAGTAGCAATTTTTCAAATCTTTCGTTTCCAGTTTGGGTTATGATGATAATATTTTTAAGAAGTATGGCATAATTTTTATTAAATTTAAATATATTTACCTTAATATCCGCCGCTTTTCATAGCACTCAATAAATAATTTGAATAACGTTAAATTTCCATTTGACACTAAATAATTAATTTCAATTAATATCTGTATAAAAACAGCTATTAACCCAGAAATTATTTTCCTTTGCACTATTCTAACACTTTTTGGTATATTTTCTTATTATTTTTCTATTAAATTTAATTAGCGGCGATTTAAATTTATTTATTTTGCAATTTGCTTAAAAACTTCCAATGACACTCTATGCGGGCCTTATTTGCCAATTATTGGCGATTTAATTGCATTAGCCACAGAACACACACACACACACACGAGTGGATAAAAAATAGCTTATAATCACATACACTGTACAAATTAATTATACATTAATCAACACAGATGGCTGAACACTCGATCGCACACGAACACACACATACACGCACACTTACGTATAGATGAACTATTTTTGTGGTTTTCTTTTATTTTGTTGTTGTTGTTTTGCTTTGCAGCTTTTATTGACAGCAAATGTTTCGTAATTTAGTGGTCTTAAATATTTGATGAGACCTCTTAGCAAATAATGGTCAATGGTAAATATTTTCGTTTTCAATGATTGAGCGAGGGGTGGGGGTGGGTGTGGGCGATGAAACAACTTTAATTGAATTTTATATATAATAGCAAAATGTTATAAAATATGTAGTATGATTTTTATTATTGTGTTGAAGTTAAGCTAAACAAATGTAAATTTTTGATGTTATTCAAATTTTGATTGGTTTTCGTTTTTGTTTCCTTTTGATTTTGATATTCTAATGCTCAGAGTATTATTGAATTGTTTTCGTATTTGTTTTTTATATTTTCTCGTTTAAGGGCAAAACTACATGGATTTTCCTTTTGTATTTGTGTGGTAGGTCTTGTGCTCCAAACAAATTTTAGGCTTTTGATTTTTTTTTTGTTTCTCTTTGGTGGTTTATTCAAGCACACACATACACATACTTGCACTTGCACTAACACATTGCTATAAGTTGTTTAGTTCTCATTGAAATTCACCCATATGAGGTTTTTTTCCTTCCCTTTTGCACTCACTCTCTTTATGCATCACCACAAAATTGGTTTGTATTTATCAAAATGTTACCTTAGTAACTGATGACGTTTTTCTCTTTTTTTCTTCTTCTTTTTTGTCGATTTGCAGAAATTTCTTCGCCTTTCAACACCACTCTTACTTTGAGATTTCTACTTTTTTTTCTGTAGTTTCCTTGCAAATTTGTTTTCTGCGCTTTGCACAATCCCCTTGAAGAGCAATTAATTTGATTAAGTTCACTTTGACATTGATTTGATTTGCTTTGATTGGTGGCCTGAAATAAGTGTGTGGCGTTCTGATGACGGAAGTAAATGCCGGTAATACCTTACGGATTGAAAAACTTCTGCAAAGAAATAGAGAGAAAAAAAAACAGTACCATTAGTTTGAGGAAAAAAGAATTAATTTTAAGAAAAAAAGTAGAAGATTTAAGGAAAATTTGGGGGCAACAAAATCAATAACAAACAAGCAAAGAGATATTAAATTAGGACAGGCCGAATTTTGAATAGCCCACAGTTCGCTTATCTTCTTATATATAAGAAGTAAAAGCGTCCTAAGTTCGGCCGGGCCCAATCTTATATCACCCCCATCATGTATCGCATTTGTCGAGTTCTTTTCCCGGCATCCCTTCTTAGGGAAAAAAGGATATAAGAAAAGATTTGCTAATGCCAGAGCATTAGGGAGAGGACCCTCCCCCTTACCCTAATTTTCAGAAACGCCAGATCTCGGAGATGGGTGGTGCGATTTAAGCGAAATGGGCTCTCTTATAGTAACCTAAAAACAAGTCAAAAGGCGTTAAGTTCGGCCGGGCCGAACTTTGGATATCCACCACCTCGGGTATATATGTAAACCACCTTTCATCAAAATTCGGTGAAAATTTCATACCTTATACTCATATACCTCATACCTATCTGAACTATATACGACACGGATGTCGAAAAGCCGAACATAGGTCACTGTGTCAAATTTCAGTGAAATCGGTTTATAAATGCGACTTTTATGGGGCCAAGACTTTAAATCGAGATATCGGTCTACACGGCAGCAACATCCAAATCTGGACCGATTTGGGCCAAGTTGCATAAACATGTCGAAGAGCCTAACACTAAGCATTGTCCCAAATTTCGGCGAAATCGGACAATAAATGCCTCTTTTATGGGCCCTAAACCTTAAATCCAGAGATCGGTCTATATGGCAGCTATATTCAAATCTGGACCGATCTGGGCAAAATTTAAGAAGGACGTCGAAGAGCCTAACCAAACCCACTGTCTCAAATTTCAGCGACATCGGACAATAAATGCGTCTTTTATGGCCCCAAAACCTAAAACCTAGATATCGGTCTATATGGCAGCTACATCCAAATCTGGACCGATCTGTGCGATATTGCAGAAGTATGTCAAGGCCCTTAATCTAACTCACTGCCCCAAATTTCGGCAACGTCGGACAATAAATGAGCATTTTATGGGCCCAAAACCATAAATCAAGAAATCGGTCTATATGGCAGCTATATCCAAATCTGAACCGATCTAGACCAAATTGAAGAAAGATGTCGAAGGGGCTAAGACAATTTATTATCCCAAATTTCAGCAAAATCGGATAATAAATGTGACTTTTATGGGCCTAACACCATAAATCGGAGGATCGGTCTATATGGCAGCTATATCCAAATCTAGACCGATCTAAGCCAAATTGACGAAGGAAGTTGAAGGGCCTAACACAACCTACTGTCCCAGATTTCAGCAAAATCGGGTAATAAATGTGGCTTTTATGGGCCTTAGACCCTAAATCGGAGGATCGGTCTACATGGCAGCTATATACAAATCTGTACCGATCTGGGCCAAATTAACGGAGGATGTCGAAGGGCTTAACACAACTCACTGTTCCAAATTTCAGCAAAATCGGATAATAAATGTGGCTTTTATGGGCCTAACACCATAAATCGGCGGATCGGTCTATATGGCAGCTATATCCAAATATGGACCGATCTAAACCAAATAAACGGAGGAAGTTAAAGGGCCTAACACAACCTACTGTCCCAAATTTCAGCAAAGTCGGTTAATAAATGTGGCTTTTATGGGCCTTATACCCTAAATCGGAGGATCGGTCTATATGGCAGCTATATACAAATCTGTACCGATCTGAGCCAAAATGACGAAGGATGTTAAAGGGCCTAACATAACTCACTGTTCCAAATTTCAACAAAATCGGATAATAAATGTGGCTTTTGCGGGCCTAAGACCCCAAATGGGAGGATCGGTCTATATGGCAGCTATATCCAAATCTGAACCGATCTAGGCCAAATTAACGAAGGATGTCGAAGGGCTTAACACAACTCACTGTTCCAAATTTCAGCAAAATCGGATAATAAATGTGGCTTTTATGGGACTTAGACCCTAAATCGGATGATCGGTCTATATGGCAGCTATATCCAAATCTAAACCGATCTGAGCCAAATTCACGGAGGATGTCGAAGGGCCTAACATAACTCACTGTCCCAAATTTCAGCAAAATCGGATAATAAATGTGGCTTTTATGGGCCAAAGACCCCAAATCGAGATATAGTCCGATATAGCCCATCTTCGAACTTAACCTGCTTATGGACAAAAAAAGAATCTGTGCAAAGTTTCAGCTCAATATCTCTATTTTTGAAGACTGTAGCGTGATTTCAACAGACAGACGGACAGACGGACGGACATGTCTAGATCGTCTTAGATTTTTACGCTGATCAAGAATATATATACTTTATAGGGTCGGAAATGGATATTTCGATGTGTTGCAAACGGAATAACAAAATGAATATACCCCCATCCTTCGGTGGTGGGTATAATAAAAATTTGGTATCCAAATTTCGGATGGGGTACCTAGGGGGCTGCGATTTAGCTGAAATTGGACATGTGGTGTTTTGTGACGACCTCCAACAACTGTATATAGCTCCCATATGAACCGATGTCCCAATTTGACTTCTTGGGTCCTTACAAGCCTCAATATTTGTCCGATTTGGGTAAAATTTTGCATGTGGTGTTCTGTTAGGACTTCCAAAAACTGTGCACAAATACGCTCCAAATCGGTCTATATAAACCGGTCTCCTATATAAACCGGTCTCCGGATCATCCTTATGGTTCCTAGAAGTTTTCATTTTTGCTGGTTTGACAGAAGTTTGGTATGTAAAATAAAACAATGCCCTTCAATTAGATTTATTTTGTATAAATTTTTATTAGAATCCATTATGGTGGGTTCCCAAGATTCGGCCCGGCCGAACTTGGCACGCTTTTACTTGTTTAATTTAAATTATAATAAAATTTTCTCCAAAGACAAAATATCAACAAAAATTTTCTCCTAGCTTTCTAGCTTTTTGTTGACTTTTCTCTCATTAAATCCACTTTAAATAATCAGCAACAAAGAAAAAAGAGAAAATTTTTCTTCACCTTTTTCATGAAACACAAAATATAAATGCCCACAGGTGTTGGCTCTGATAGTCTACAGGATTTGAAAATCAATTTTGTACATTACAACAGCACGTCTCACCACTCTTGTTGTGCCATGAAGTGTAATTCCTTAAGACGCCATGTTTATCATAGCTTAGCAGACCATTGCTGTAATACACTTTGCCGTGAACAGCTTAACAATAGAAGTGTGCCCTTGAAAATAATTTCGCAAATTCCATAGCTAAATAACCATCCCCATGCCATATAAAGTTTAGATTTCATCACGAAATCCTGTTACTACAGCCCATAATGAATGACCTTCAGCATCTGCATCCGGTTTCCTGTTTTGATAAATAGCACACAGCAGCAATAGATTTGACACAGCCACCAACACTGGCATCGGCCTCAACGACAGCCTTAATACAAATTCTGCACACACAACACAAAGACAAACAGCCATACATCCAGTCTAACGGCAAGGATAAATCACAGTTGATATACACAAAGAATTAAAGGATATTGGAAAAACGTGAATGTATGCGAATGCGAAACGGCAGAGGTGGCATTGGTATTCGCATTCGCATTCGCATTCGTGCGACATGAGGTGTAACCAGAATGAAGGGGTATTATTTGGGATTTGTAATGTAAATAAATTTATAAAATATTTTCATTGCTGATGAAATTCATAGCAGATGATAACAAATTACACTGAGCTGCATTGGGTATTTGAGGGGATTTGTGGAGGGCTTTATTACACACTCAATAAAATATTGCAATGGTGAGTATGAACCGAAATAACAACAAAAAGTGATAGGGGGAATATGAAAGTCATCATGCTAAATTGATAAATTCTTGCTAAATGGGAAATTAGTTTTAAACGAGATTATAGTTGTCATTTATGGCGTAAGGATGAACTTTACTGATGGTTGTTAAAAAGCAACAAGTAAAAGCGTGCTAAGTTCGGACGGGCCGAATCTTTTATACCCTCCGCCATGGATCGCATTTGTCCAGTTCTTTTGCCGGCATCTCTTCTTAGGCAAAAAAAGGATAAAAGAAAAGATTTGCTCTGCTATAAGAGCGATATCACGATATGGTCCGCTTAGGACCACAATTCAATTATATGTTGGAGACCTGTGTAAAATGTCAGCCAATTCGAATAAAAATTGCGCCCATTGGGGGCTCAAAAAGTTAAATAGAAAGATCGATTTATATGGGAGCTGTATCAGGCAATAGACCGAATCAGACCATAGCAAACACGTATGTTGATGGCCATGAGAGGATCCATCGTATAAAATTTCAGGCAAATCGGATAACAATTGCGACCTCTAGAGGCTGAAGAAGTCGAGATCCCAGATCGGTTTATATGGCAGCTATAGCAGATTATGAACCGATTTGAACCTCAATAGGCACAGATGTTGGAAGTCATAATAAAATACGTCATGCAAAGTTTCAGCCAAATCGGATAAAAATTACACCCTCTAGAGGCTCAAGAAGTCAAGACCCAAGATCGGTTTATATGGCAGCTATATCAGGTTATGAACCGATTTGAACCATACTAGGCACAGTTGTTGCAAGTTATAGGGAAACACTTCGTGCAAAATTTCATTCCAATCGGATAAGAATTGCCCCCTCTAGAGGCTCAAGAAGTCAAGACCCAAGAACGGTTTATATGGCAGCTATATCAAAACATGGACTGATTTGAACCATATTTGGCAGAGCTATTGGTAGTCGTAGCAGAACACTTAGTGCAAAATTTCATTCTAATCGAATAAGAATTGCGCCCTCTAGAGGCTCAAGAAGTTAAAACCCAAGATCGGTTTATATGGCAGCTATATCAAAACATGGACCGATATGGCCCATTTACAGACCCAATTGAACTACACTAATAACAAGTATTTATGCAAAATTTCAAGTGGCTAGCTTTACTCCTTCGAAAGATAGCGTGCTTTCGACAGAGTGACGGACGGACAGACGGACGGACGGACGGACGAACGGACAGACGGACACACGGACGGACATGTTTAGATCGACATAAAATGTCACGACGATCAAAAATATATATACTTTATGGGGTCTCAGACGAATATTTCGAGTAGTTACAAACGGAAGGGTGAAATTAGTATACCCCCATCCTATGTTGGAGGGTATAAAAATATGAGCAGATAGAATGTCTAATGAGACATGGGAAAAAGATTTCACTAAAATTTAAATTAGAGAAATTGTATTTAGAGAAAATTTCATGGAAATTTGTCTTTAGAGAAAATGTCATGGAAATTTTGTCTTTAGAGAAAATTTTAGGGAAATTTCGTCTTTAGAGAAAATTTCATGAAAATTTTGTATTTAGAGAAAATTTCATAGAAATTTTGTCTTTAGAGAAAATTTCATAGAAATTTCGTCTTTAGAGAAAATTTCATAGAAATTTTGTCTTTAGAGAAAATTTCATAGAAATTTTGTCTTTAGAGAAAATGACATGGAAATTTTATCTTTAGAGAAAATTTCATAGAAATGTTGTCTTTAGAGAAAATTTCATAGAAATTTTGTCTTTAGAGAAAATTTCATGGAAATTTTGTCTTTAGAGAAAATTTCATAGAAATTTTGTCTTTAGAGAAAATTTCATATAAATTTTGTCTTTAGAGAAAATTTCATAGAAATTTTGTCTTTAGAGAAAATTTCATAGAAATTTTGTCTTTAGAGAAAATTTCATGGAAATTTTGTCTTTAGAGAAAATTTCATAGAAATTTTGTCTTTAGAGAAAATTTCATAGAAATTTTGTCTTTAGAGAAAATTTCATAGAAATTTTGTCTTCAGAGAAAATTTCAAAGAAATTTTGTTTTTAGAGAAAATTTCATAGAAATTTTGTCTTTAGAGAAAATTTCATAGAAATTTTGTCTTTAGAGAAAATTTCATAGATATTTTGTCTTTAGAGAAAATTTCGTAGAAATTTTGTCTTTAGAGAAAATTTCATAGAAATTTTGTCTTTAGAGAAAATTTCATAGAAATTTTGTCTTTAGAGAAAATTTCATAGAAATTTTGTCTTTAGAGAATATTTCGTAGGTATTTTGTCTTTACAGAAAATTTCATAGAAATTTTGTCTTTAGAGAAAATTTCATAGAAATTTTGTCTTTAGAGAAAATTTCATAGAAATTTTGTCTTTAGAGAAAATTTCATAGAAATTTTGTCTTTAGAGAAAATTTCATAGAAATTTTGTCTTTAGAGAAAATTTCATAGAAATTTTGTCTTTAGAGAAATTTTCATAGCAATTTTGTCTTTAGAGAAAATTTCATAGAAATTTTGTCTCTAGAGAAAATTTTATAGAAATTTTGTCTTTAGAGAAAATTTCATAGAAATTTTGTCTTTAGAGAAAATTTCATAGAAATTTTGTCTTTAGAGAAAATTTCATAGAAATTTTGTCTTTAGAGAAAATTTCATAGAAATTTTGTCTTTGGAGAAAATTTCATAGAAATTTTGTCCTTAGAGAAAATTTCACAGAAATTATGTCTTTAGAGAAAATTTCATAGAAATTTTGTCTTTAGAGAAAATTTCATAGAAATTTTGTCTTTAGAGAAAATTTCATAGAAATTTTGTCTTTAGAGAAAATTTCATAGAAATTTTGTCTTTAGAGAAAATTTCATAGAAATTTTGTCTTTAGAGAAAATTTTATAGAAATTTTGTCTTTAGAGAAAATTTCATAGAAATTTTGTCTTTAGAGAAAATTTCATAGAAATTTTGTCTTTAGAGAAAATTTCATAGAAATTTTGTCTTTAGCGGAGAAAAAATTTTGTCTGTCCGTCTGTCTGTTGAAATCACACTACAGTCTTTAAAAATAGAGATATTGAGCTGAAACTTTGCACAGAATCTTTCTTTGTCCATAAGCAGGTTAAGTTCGAAGATGGACTATATCGGACTATACCTTGGTATAGCCCCCATATAGACCGATCCCCCGATTTAGGGTCTTTGGCCAATAAAAGCCACATTTATTACCCGATTTCGCTGAAACTTGAGATAGTGACTTGTGTTATGCGCTTCGACATCCTTCGCCAATTTGGCCTAGATCTGTCCAGATTTGCATATAGCTGCCATATAGACCGATCCTACAAGTTAGGGTCTTTGGCCAATAAAATCCACAGTGAGTAGAGTTAGGCCCTTCGACATCCTTCGTCAATTTTGCTTAGATCGGTGAAGGTTTGGATATAGCTGCCATTTAGACCGACCCTCCGATTTAAGGTTTGGGGACCATAAAAGGCGCATTTAGAGTCCGATGTCGCCAAAATTTGGGACAATGAGTTAAGTTGAGCCTCTTGATATCCTTCTTTAATATGGCCTAGATCGGTCTAGATTTGCATATAGCTGCCACATAGACCGATCCCCCGATTTATGGTCTTAGGCCCATAAAAGCCACATTTATTATCCGATTCTGCTGAAATTTGGGACAGTGATTTGTGTTAGGCCCCTTGACATCCTTCGCCAATTTGGCTTAGATCGGTGAAGATTTGGATATAGCTGCCATATAGACCGATCTCTCGATTTTAGGTTTTGGGACCATAAAAGATGCATTTACTGTCCCATGTCGCCGAAATTTGGGACAGTGAGTTATATAAATCCCCTTGTCATACTGCTGCAATATGACACCGATCGGTTCAGATTTGCATATAGCTGCCATATAGACCGATCTCTCGTTTTTAGGTTTGCGGGCCACAAAAGGCGCATTTGTTGTCCGATAACGCCGAAATTTGGGGCAGTGAGTTAATTTAACTTCCTTGACATACTTCTGCAATACGGCACAGATCGGTCTAGATTTGGTTGTAGCTGCCATATAGACCGATCTCTCGTTTTTAGGATTTGGGGCCATAAAGAGCGCATTTGTTGTCAGATTTTGCTGAAATTTGGAACAGTGAGTTGTGTTAGGCCCTAAGACATCATTCTTTAATTTGACTCAGATCAGTCCAGATTCGGATATGGCTGCCATTTAGTCCGATCCTCCAATTTAGGGTCTCAAGCCCATAAAAGCCACATTTATTACCCAATTTTGCTGAAATTTGAGACAGTGAGTTGTGTTGGGCCCTTTGATATCCTTTGTCAATTTGGCCCTGATTGGATCAGATTTGGATATAGCTGCCATATAGCCCGAACTCTCGATTTAATGTTCTGGACCTATAAAATTCCCATTTATTGTCACATATTGCCGAAATTTGGGACAGAGCGTTAAGTTAGGCCCCTCCACATAATTCTGCAATTTGGTCTAGATCGGTCGAGATTTGCATATAGCTGCCATATAGACCGATATCTCGATTTAAAGTCTTGGCCTCAAAAAAGGCCAATCCGATTTAACTGAAATTTGACACAGTGACTTATGTTAGGCTTTCGACATCCATGTTGTATATGGTTCAGATCGGTTTATTTTTAGATATAGCTACTAAAAAGTCCAACATTTTGTTATACACAATTGAACAATGACTTGAACGCATTAGTATTTGGTCCAAACATATTTCGATATAACTTCTATGGGACATAAGTTATGAAATTTTCACTGGATTTTGATGAAAGTTAGTTTACATATATGTCAGAGGTGGTGGGTATCCAAAGTTCGGCCCGGCCGAACTTAACATCTTTTTGTTTCTTATCCCTATTTTGACCACAGTGCATGTCTTTGTTGTATTCAAATGTTATATCGTATCGATTTTATGTGCTCTTCAATGTTCGATATAACCAGGCATTACAAATGGGATGACAAAATAAATATTTTCCCCTCTTCAAACGAAAACATATATAAATGGAAAAGGATTTTTTTAAAAGACTCTCCTGTTTCGTTTCGGGCATATAAAAGAACTTGCCATTTTATGTTACAATAAAAATTCGAAGCAACAGATTTTAGTTACTCTTTTATAGACCCATTTCCTGCCATAACACTCAAGTGTGATAGGCTAGCAACACTTGTACTCCTCCTTCGTTCCCTATCTCTATTTTATGGTCACTCTCATTGATGTGGGACATGCAACAAAATATAATCTCATACCATATATCATATGTAGGCCAAAGAAATACTTGGATGATTTCATTTCCCTTTCACATCATTGAAAATGGAATGTAGGAAATGTCGCACAATTTCACTTTCCCATATACAATATATACCCATAACACTAAACTTGATCAATATTTGCAACAAAATCAAGCCATAGAGAACACATTAGGCCATACTGTTGGATATCATAAAATAGAAAATTGATTTTTTTTTTGTGTTTGCTTCGTCTAGCACGAGTATAAGCCATAATAGGACAAGGACATAGTGACACAGTTGTTGGCCGGGCACGTACACACATCATCATCTTATCCCAGGCAAAGCCTTTGTTTACAAGTCAAGGTATAGATATCGCAAGGAGAACACTGAAAGGAATGGGAGAGCAAGAAAAAAAACGCTTAAGGAAAGAGTCAGCTTGAGCGATTTTAGAGATATGCTAAAGGATAGCCAAGCAAATCCTTATTACTATGGTCTAGGTTGGTCTATATGCTGGGTTCTTGGGACTTTTAAGGACCTTAAGGACATTTTGGAATCGTTTTTACGTTAGGTGCCCGCTTCGTTTGTTGTCCTTTTCTTACTTTGTTTTTACCATTCGCCATTCCACAGTTGACTTTGCACCCTCACTAGTAGTGTAGGGTACATAAAACTTTGGTAACATTCCCCAAAAAAAACGATAAAACCAAAAGGACTTTCGCCTTTTACATACACATACACCCTCATGTACGTGCATAGGCAAAGATTTATGATGACAGTAATAATGTTGATGGCTTTTTAATGACCATATTTCATTTGAAGCCGAACATGGCAGCAAAGGATTAAGGCTTCGTAGTAAATGCTTATTTGCGGGGGCCCAAATAGCAGTCATTGAATGGTTGAAAAAGAAGCAAATATGTTGCGACAAACTCAAAATCACTCTCTTTGCTCTCCTCAAATCACTTCTTTAAATGTTTGTAGTGGGGGTAAGAAGGGCTACACATGCAAAGCCTTAAATTGCTTGAGAACCATCACAATGACATCAATCACTCAAACAATTCGTTTTGGGTTGTGTGTGGATTTTCTTGCCCATTTCTTGGCAATAAGTGATTTGACATGCGTTTTTTTTTTTTAAATGGCATTAAAATGTTAAGCTTTTTTCGCTCATCCTAAGGATTTCTTGTGTTTGCCGCCCCATAAATCCTTTGATAAGATCGGAGTAGGGATGACCCAAAAGTTAAAAACGGACATTTTGCGTCTGTTTGTCTTCATACCCTTGACCAATAAATACAAGGAAATGTTTATTATCTGTTTTTTTTTCGGTCTAATTAGCAATAGATTACAAAAGTTTTGCCTATACATAATTATTGTTGTAAAAGAAATCGAAAAACAGCCTCCCCCCCGCAAAAAAAGAGATAAACACTAAAAGGGGAAAAGTTATCTTTAATGGAGATGCCGAATGACGAGCAAGTCATAAACATAAATATTAAGATCTTAAGTTGGCTGGAGGTTTTTCTTTTGTGGATTAAAGACACAACAAAAGAAATTAAATCCAAAATACCCCCAAGGCCATTTGAAAGATTTTTATGTCATTTGCTATTGAAAAAAAATATATATTTTAAAGCTACAAAAAATACAAATTGGGTATATAAAAATCATTAAATTTATGTGTAATTTAATTTTTTTTTTGTTTTATAATTTAACTCATAACAATTTACGAGAAATCGTAAAGTTGACATTGTAAGAAATGTTATAATGACAACCCATCATAAGTGTTGACAAAGGGGATGTTGAGCTGAATCTAAAACGCACTTCTCTGATGCTAGATTTATACTGACCATTTATTTTCAAATTTCCTATCACTACAATAAATGAAAATCTTACGGGATACAAACTGTTTAGAGCGGATCGTCATACTCATGGCGGCGGGGTAGCTATATATATCAAACATGGTATAAGCTGCTCTCTCAAATGTATGTCAAACCGCTCTTCCCGCATTGAATACTTATTTCTGGAACTTCTATCTGATGACAAGAAAAGATTACTGCTGGGTTGCGTCTACAGACCAAATTCATCAATAGATTTTGAAGAATTAATAGAAACTATTGATATAATTTCCATCGAGTACGACAATATAATCGTAGCTGGTGATTTTAATAGCAACTTGCTTGTTGAGCGCTGTCTTGCCGACTCAATGCAAACCCTAGGGCTACTTCCTGTGAATGATTCCGCACCAACTCACTTCACAAGAAGTAACGCGAGTCTGCTAGATGTGTTCTTTGTCAGCCATTTGTCCAAAATATCTCTCTACAATCAGCTAGATGCCCCCGCATTCTCCAAGCATGATTTGCTTTTCGTCACATACCACTTCGAAATTAATCCCACTGTTTGTACATCGACATATCGCGACTTCAAAAACATTGACTGGCCACTTCTGCATCAAAGTTTAGATGAAGTACCTTGGGAAGAGATTTTCTATATGGAAGGTGTTGACGAACAAGTTTCCTTCCTAAATCATAACCTTTGCTCAATTTACGACACATGCGTTCCTGTCAAAGTCATTTATACTAACAGAAAACAACAGCCATGGTTTACTCCTGAAATCAAGCACTTGATCAGCGTTCGAAATTTGGCATATAAAAGATGGAAACGTTATAGACTGCCTACACTGTATGACACGTTTAAATCCGCTAGAAGAGATGTGCTCAAAAAGACTAACGAGTCCAAAAAGCAGTACTATAAAAGGAAATTCGAAAATGCAATTGATAGTAAGCGAAAATGGAAAGAAATAAGGAACATCGGAATTGGATCGAAATCCAATACCAACACTGATTGTCTTTCTATCTCTGACCTAGATGAGATAAATGAAAACTTTTTGAAAATAAATACTGTGGACCCTGGCACAAACACTTATTCTAATATTTCTACAGCACAGATTGAAGACACATTCTCGTTTAGATGTGTTAGTCCCGAAGAAGTCTTACAAAGTTTTGCAACCATAAAGTCTGACGCAATGGGATTTGATGGCATACATCCTAGATTTGCCAAATTGGTACTGCCGAAAATACTTCCATTTGTTACACACATTTATAACAACATTCTTACAAAGTCAACGTTCCCAACAGACTGGAAATTGGCAAAAATTATACCGATACCCAAACAGAATTCAGAGTTCCGTCCGATTGCTATCCTGCCGTTTTTCTCTAAAGCTTTGGAACGTATTATAAATACTCAAATAGATGCCTTCCTGAGTTTCAGAGGTCTTTTGAATGATAGACAATCTGGTTTTCGAACAAAAAGAAACTGCTCTACTGTATTAATTGACGTTGTGGAAGAATTGAGACAAAATATGGATAATAATATGGTATCATTTCTGGTTTTACTGGACCACAGTAAAGCCTTTGACACAGTGAACCATGATATTCTTATCTCGAAGCTTGACAGACTTTTCTTTTTCTCCAAACCGGCCTGTAAACTGATTTCATCATACATTACCGGACGCCGTCAATCCGTCAATGTCGGTGATACAACATCTGCGGCACTTGATGTACCTAGAGGTGTTCCGCAGGGCTCTATCCTTGGTCCCTTACTTTTTTCTGTATACATAAATGATCTACCTGATATTCCAATGCATTGTAATGTGCAAATGTACGCTGACGATGTTCAGCTTTTCTCCAGCGCTAAACCAAATTGCGTACAATCATGTATAAATAATATTAATTGCGATCTGAATGAAATCCAGAACTGGGCGAGTAAAAATAGTCTCTGTCTAAATCCGTCAAAAACTAAACTGATGAAAATTTTAAAACGATCAACCACCCAGATTCCTCCTGTAAGAGCTACTTTGAACAACTCGGTAATAGAAACTGTTGATACATCCTGCAACCTTGGTGTAATATTCAATTCCAAACTGACTTGGACTAATCATATAAACAAAGCTGTTGGTAAAGTTCAAGGAATGCTGCGAAGTTTGTGGTCTGTGCGGACTTCTACACCTTTTCAAGTACGTATGCTTTTAGCGAAATCTTACCTTATACCTACTCTACTTTATGGATGTGAAATTTTCGCAAATTGTGATTCGAGAGACTTCAACAAACTAAAAGTAAGCTACAATAACATTGCGCGCTACATATTTAATAAGAAAAGGAGAGACCGAATTTCTCAATTCGCCCACAAAATATTCGACATTAGTTTCGAAAACCTCCTCAAAGCGAAATGCGTTATTTTACTGCAAAAAATAATCTATCTTAAGCAGCCAAAATATCTTTATGATCATCTCCATTTTGCTCGATCTGGCAGAGGACTAAAAATCATTCTACCACGCTTCCGAACCTCAAACTCTGAAAAACAATTTTTAATCAACAGTATTCGTCTTTGGAACAATTTGCCATCCAACATCCAAACCATAAGTAATGCTACTCTTTTCAAGAAAACAATTTTCAAACACTATATTTAAAGTATAATTCCTAAAAAAATTCTCTTATGATAAATTTTATAATATAATTACTTTTTTATTTATATTTTTCTTAACACATATTCGATGTAATCCATTCCTTAAACCGGCATCGTCACTTATAAGATTTTTATCTTGTGATGTCTGGTATCAATAAACAAACAAACAAACAAACAAAAAAAAAAAAAAAAAAAAAAACTAAACTAGAACGAGATACCAACGCAGTGATATCTCCGTTTCTCCTTATCTTATATTTTACGATCCTAAGTAAACACACACATGCATTTCTTAGACTCATTATCTATTCCCTTTTTAAAAGTACACATGCAGGGTTTATACGGCTGTGCGTATTGGTTTTATGAGATAGGCGATCGTACAAATAGACCCTAAACCGCACACAGACTCTATAAGATAACAACGCGTGGGCTATGAAATGCTAATGCGTTATCTCTCATGTTCAAAATAAATGTATTTTGAACAGGGGATAAGGAACATTTGAAGAAATTTTATAATGACAACCCATCATAAGTGTTGATGTAGGGTATAAGGAATGCTAAGTGAAGATCCTATGTGGCTTTAATTTGACAAAGTGCAGAACAATTTTGGTTCTTTCTAATCTCAATTGTGAACATTGACCTCCGCGCGGTATCAGCTTGGGCAGCTACCTTTAGTCACCGCAAAAAAATCAACATGTTTTACAGCCATTTAACCAATAACAAGTAAAACCGTGCCAAGTTCGGCCGTTTATCATGGATTCCCCGAAAAATTACCTCTTATAACCTCAGTTTGTGTTTGAAATAATTCGGTCTCATAAAGTCATATCAGGATATCGGACAGACAGATGGACATAGCTAAATTGAAGCAGAAAGTGATTCTAAATGGATTGGTATATGGGTCTAGCTCTCTTCCTTTTGTGTGTTTACCTGTACCATTATATTGGTTTGCCCAAAAAGTAATTGCGGATTTTTTTTAAAAAAAGGAAATGCATTTTTAATAAAACTTTGAATGAACTTTAATCAAATATACTTTTTTTTACACGTTTTTTCTAAAGCAAGCTAAAAGTAACAGCTGATAACTGACAGAAGAAAGAATGCAATTACAGAGTCACAAGCTGTGAAAAAATTACTTTTTGGGCAACCCACCATATTGACCGATTCGGTTAAAACTTGGCATTGATGCCTGAAGTCCTAAGATAGGGTTTTGCGCCAAATCATATCAGCTAAATCGGATGAAAATTAAGACTTGTAAGGGCTCAAGAAGTCAAATCCAGGGATCGGTTTATATGGGGTTACTAGGCGAACCGGGGCCGCTCCGTTGCGCCTTTTTTAGCTCTCTAATATCTTTCTAGGGTGAGGACACTTCGTTCTGAATGCGGATATCGAATTCGTGCCATTGTAGCCTATGACGCGTTCGAATCCTGTGGAGAACATCGGCCACAGCAGTGTTTAACGACATTTGCGAGGTACAATGCCATGCATGGTCATTTTGAAACAATTTCCCCAAAGAAATGTCGCACTGCGGGAAGCCGTAAGGAATCGGCTATAAAAAAGGTCCCTTATCATTGAGTTTAAACTTGAATCGAAAAGCACTCATTGATGTGTGAGAAGTTTGCCACTGCTGTTTTTAAGAATTAGGGTAATGAGAAGTGTTTTTTCGGGGAGGGATGACACCTCAGACATTTCAACTCAAATATGGATATCAAATTTGTGCTGGACTGCTGGAATTTGAGCCCCATATTACAATGGCCAATAAATATGAACCATTTGGATGATGTTTTGGGTGCTGTGGCGTCCATCGGCACTTTACACAAATTCTTTCTTTATTCCCAATGGAAATGAATTTCAGTTTAGGGAGTGCTTTAGGGTTTGGCTCCCAAATTGAATATCAAATTCGTTTTCTACTCTCAAATACCTTTCATTTGCGTCCCATATTGCCATAATGGATCAAAAACCCCATTTGAGGTATCTTCAGGAGCAAAAGCGCCACCTAGACTTGAAAGTAAATTCGATGGTGAGTATTATGGTTAGGTGGTCTGATCCCAAAAAAAAAAAAAAAAAAAACAAGTAAAAAGGCGTTAAGTTCGGCCGGGCCGAACTTTGGATACCCACCACCTCGGATATATATGTGAACGACCTTTCCTCGAAATCCGGTGCAAAATTCATACCTTATGCCCCATAGCAGCTATGTTCCGATTTGGACCAGATACTAAAAAGTAAAAAATATTGTTCAATTGTATATAACAAAATATTGGTCTTTTTAGTAGTTATAGCTAAAAATAAACCGAGCTGAACTATATACCACACGGATGTCGAAAAGCATAACATAAGTCAGTGTGTCAAATTTCAGTGCAATCGGATTAAAAATGCGCCCTTTATGGGGCCAAGACTTTATATCGAGAGATCGGTTTATATGGCAGCTATATGCAAATCTTGATCGATCTAGTCCAAATTGTAGAAATATGTGGAGGGGTTTAACTTAACTCCTTGTTCCAAATTTCGCCAACATCGGACAATAAATGCGCTTTTTATGGCCCCAAAACCTAAAACCGAGAGATCGGTCTATATGGCAGCTATATCCAAATCTGGACCGATTTGAGCCAAATTGACGGAGGATGTTGAAGGGCCTAATACAACTCACTGTCCCGAATTTTCTCAAAATCGGATAATAAATGTGGCTTTTATGGGCCTAAGACCCTAAATTGGAGAATCGGTCTATATGGCAGCCATATCCAAATCTGAACCGATCTGAGCCATATTGACGGACGATGTCGAAGGGCCTAACACAACTCACTGTCCAAAATTTCAGCAAAATCGGGTAATAAATGTAGCTTTTATGGGCCTATGACCCTAAATCGGAGGATCGGTCTATATGGCAGCTATATCCAAATCTGAACCGATCTGAGCCATATTGACGGACGATGTCGAAGGGCCTAACACAACTCACTGTCCCAAATTTCAGCAAAATCGGGTAATAAATGTAGCTTTTTTGGGCCAAAGACCCTAAATCGGAGGATCGGTCTATATGGCAGCTATATCCAAACCTGAATCGATGCGGGCCATATTAACGGAGGATGTCGAAGGGCCTATGACAACTCACTGTCCCAAATTTCAGCAAAATCGGATAATAAATGTGGTTTTTATTGGCCTAAGACCCTAAATCGGCGGATCGGTTTATATGGGGGCTATATCAAGATATAGTCCGATATAGCCCATCTTCGAACTTAACCTGCTTATGGACAATAAAAGAACCTGTGCAAAATTTCAGCTCAATATCTTTATTTTTAAAGACTGTAGCGTGATTTCAACAGACAGTCGGACAGCCGGACGGACATGTCTAGATCGTCTTAGATTTTTACGCTGATCAAGAATATATATACTTTATAGGGTCGGAAATGGATATATCGATGTGTTGCAAACGGAATGACAAAATGAATATACCCCCATCCATCGGTGGTGGGTATAAAAATAACGGTTTGCCAGGATACTTAACCCAGAAGATCAGGGGATGCAATTGAAATGTGTGGCGACGTGCTGCATCTCCTCGTAATCATTGTAGGGGCATCCTCATTCACCGTGCAAAACGTGGAGCCTTCAATCCGCTATACCCCGTTGGTCGTTACCTTAGAGAGAACGCCATGAAAAGTGAAACTCATTAAAGTCCCCTAGGAACAGGCGATTATGGCCAGACAGTAAGCCTCTAACGTCGGCCCTGTAAACTTGGCCATTATCTGGGACACAACTACCAACTGAGGGTAAGTACACGTTGTATAGCTCTATCCTGACAGTAGCGGACTTGACTGCTATACCCATACATTTCATGTAGAGGTGACTAGCGCGAGGCGCAGACCCGATGGGGTCTATGCTGAACGGAATGGTGTATCAGGAAGGCCAACCTCATCATTCTCTCCTTAATTGATCCACATTGTGCAATGCGTGACAAATGTGAAGGCTGTAGGTCAGTTTTGTCTCCTGGCTATCTGCAACCTATTCCGTCTCAAAAAAAAAAAAAATATTTCGTCGATCTTGCCTCGGAGACCGTTTGCCATGGCATCTATGGTATCTATGGAAGATTACAGCAAAAGTCTGTGCAAAATTTCACAAAACTCCCACAACAGTTGAGCCTTTATGATGATCAAGGTTTCAAATCGGGAGATCCGGCTTTTAAGCAAATATTGGGTTGCCCAAAAAGTAATTGCGGATTTTTCAGGTCGGCCAAATGAAGTTGATGATGACCAAATCAAAGCATTAATCGAATTGGACCGCCATGTAACTGAGCGTGGAGAGAAGTTAAATATACGAAAATCAACCGTTCATTATCACATAAAAAGTCTTGGACTGGTGAAAAAGCTTGATATTTGGGTACCACATGTATTAAAAGAAATTCATTTAACAAACCGAATCAACGCTTGTGATATGCACCTTAAATGCAATGAATTCGATCCGTTTTTAAAACGAATCATAACTGGAGATGAAAAATGGATTGTTTACAACAACGTTAGTCGAAAACGATCATGGTCCAAGCATGGTGAACCAGCTCAAACCACTTCAAAGGCTGATATCAACCAAAAGCAGGGAAGGTTATGCTGTCTGTTTGGTGGGATTGGAAGGGTGTGGTATATTTTGAGCTGCTTCCAAGGAACCAAACGATCAATTCGGATGTTTATTGTCAACAATTGGACAAATTGAATACAGCCATCAAGGAGAAGCGACCAAAATTGGTCAATCGTAAAGGTGCCATGTTCCACCAGGACAACGCTAGACCGCACACATTTTTGGTCACTCGCCAAAAACTGAGTGAGCTTGGCTGGGAACTTTTGATGCATCCACCATATAGCCCTGACCTTTTACCATCAGACTACCATTTATTTCGATCTTTGCAGAACTCCTTAAATGGTAAAACTTTCGGCAATGATGAGGCTATAAAATCGCACTTGGTTCAGTTTTTTGCAGATAAAGGCCAGAAGATGGCAAAAGGTTATCGAACAAAATGGCAATTATATATTTGATTAAAGTTCATTCTAAGTTTTATTAAAAATGCATTTACTTTCTTTTAAAAAATCCGCAATTACTTTTTGGGCAACCCTATATATGTGGTTGGCGCGGCTTCAAACCTCACTCCCCCTAAAGTCAACCCAAAAAATCAAATTAAAATTGAACAAATCAATGGTTCAAGAACTCAAATTGAAAGATCGGATTATATAGGACTTATGTCTAAACATGCCTGATAAGCGAAATGTTGGTGCTGCTTTCGACGGACGAACGTCGGTGTTGTACGGATTCATGTGCGGTTGTGTGTTATTACCCATCTATGTTTTAAATGGAATCACATCCATGATTCGATTCGTTACAAACTGAATAACATCCCCTTTTTCTATGCTGTAAGGTATGAAAAGGATAATCCACCAGTACACATATTCTGCTGTCACTTCGAGCTATGAAAAATTTAGCACAGACTAGATTACATTCCAGTAAATTCTCAATAAAAACAGGAACAAATTATTTCCAGTAAAGCAATAACAAAAATATTCTAATTTTCTCAGAGTTTTGATTAAAAACTAATTAACTTTTTTTTTCCCCATTCAGTTTTTCTCTCGATTTTCTACTAAAAGCAAGAATTTTTTCCAATTTTTGTAAAACAAAAAACACAAAATTTGTCAAATATTAATCTCGGAACCATCATATCTCTCCCAAAACATTAATGAATCTTGGCAGACCTCATTACATGGTCCATATTGGCGCCCCCTAAGCACCACACACACACACACACTTACACAGTTTATTATCCAGAATTATGAATGTAATGAGAATTTGTGTGTGTGTGTGTGTGTTTGTGTGTGTGAATGTTCGCTTTTATGTTCAATTTTGCTTCGTTAAATAAGAGATGAATGCAATGTCATGTTTTTGGCAAATCATACGCCCCAAGGGCTTATAAAGTTGGATAATTAAAAACAGTCATACGCATCCATGGCCAATATTAGCAGGATAAATATGAGTAATGGCACAACAAAATCATAAATTCTATAGTCTGCACCATTTTCATTTATCATCATAAATTTAAATTTACTATTTTGTTTTCTTCCTTGTTTACAACATAAATCTGCGTTTAAATATATATATATCATGGTATTAGCCATGATACAATAACAATGTAGTCAAAAATGTTCAGCTTATGCGCCCAACGACAACACGCATTGCTGTTGCTCAACGAACATTATGAAAAATGATTTGCTAATGGTGCAAATGGTGCGTATAAAAATATACATATTTTACATTATTTTTCCGGGCTTTATGACTTAAAATATCGTATATCAGTTATTTAAATTTGTTTAAATTTATTTTCTTTATGATACTTCTGCGGTGATTTAAGAATATAATATGTAAATTTAAAGAAATAGTAAACTGAAATTTTCTTGAATCGTTAACGAGTTCTTTGAATGACTTCTTCAAATATATACAATGGCTGCTATATAAGTTGCCGGCCTAGGCAACATCAAGTGTTGCCAGGTGCACTTTAACTCTTCTATTGGAAAGTTTGACATTTTTGTACCCACCACCATAGGATGGGGTTATAGGCCACAACCGGTCAAGAACCTGACTGTTTTGGGCCGATCTCCCGATTTGACTTCTTGAGCCCTCGGATATATAGACCGGTTCGAATCGGTCTATAACCTGTTTTAGCTCCCATATAAATCGATCTTCCGATTGACTTCATGAGCCGCAATTTTTGTCTGATGTGGCTGAAAATTTCCACATAATGTTCTGTTATGAAAAAAAAACTTCTCCGCAACGAGGTGTCGCCGTTCGGACTCGGCTATAAAAAGGATGTCCCTTATCATTGAGCTTAAAATTAAATCGGACAGTGCTCATAGATTTGTGAGAAGTTTGCCCCAGTTCCTTTATGGAATGTTCATGGTGGAGGCTCCAAGCTTTTACTTGTTTAGCATAGTCGTACTCAGAACATTGGACTTACCGCCATCAGTTGTGTTGTTTACGGTAAAAAAAAAAAATGAATATGACAAAAAAATGAAACTCACTCGTGAACATCTTGGGGCTACCATTTTTTACAACTTTCGATGTAGATTATGATTACAAGAGTGCATTGATGAACTTAAAATTTTGTATGGCTTATATGAAAAACTGGCTTAATGGCTTCTATGTTCATACGTGGACGACGCTCGCTCAAAATCGCATTCCATGAAGGTCGTCCAAAAGATGATAGATGCAGTGCGAGAACTTATACTGCTAGATCGTCATGTGACATACCGTGAGATAGAGGCTTCCCTGGGCATTTGTTCCTTCGGCATAGAATTGATATTACATGAACACCTAGCCGTAAAAACGTAAAAAAAGCTTGTTCTTGTTGAATTTCGCACACTTTGGCAATATCACAAAAAATGCTCGTTTCGAATAGTACGAAGAAATGTTGAAAAATACTATCTCAGTGTTGTAAAATATGAGTATAAGATCGCCACAAGTGGTGAATCGTGAATCTAAACGTATGAGCCCGAAACGAAACAATAATCATCCGTGTGGGTCTCCAAAGTCGAGCCAAATCCAATGAAAATTGTTCGTGGAAGAAGCACTTGGAAGCAAATTGTCGCCTGTTTCTTAGGTCATTTTGCAATTGTTTAACTTAAGCGATGTAAGAAAATCGAAAAATTAACAAAATAAGACGGCACCATGACAATGGGATCTCTGAAACGTCGGCTCAAACCAGCATTTTTTTGAATGGCAAAAACATCGAATTGATGGGTCAACCGCTGTGCAGCCATGACTTGGCACTCAACGATTTCTGTTAATTTACGCACATTAAGAAAAAAATGCGTGGTTAATGATTTTGGTTGTCAGAAAATGGTGTTGAATTGTTCAATAACCATGTTCAGGAGGTGTGTCAATCAGAGTGGAAAAAGTGTTTCGCCAATTGGTTTAAGCACAGGCAAAGATATATAAATCATGCTGGGGGATACTTTGATAAAGAATAGAAACATTTTGTAAACCCACCGCCAAAGGATGGTGGTGTATTCATTTTCGTTCTGTCTATGTCCGTCCGTCTGATCGACCATCTGTTCGTCTGTCTGTTATAATCAAGCTACAGTCTTTAAAAATAGAGAAATAGAGCTAAAACTTTGCACAGATTCTTTTTTTGTCAAAGTTCGGAGATGGGTTACATCGAACTATATTCGAAAATGGGATACATCGGACTATATCATGGAATAGCTTCCATAGAGACCGATCCGCCGATTTTATGTCTTAGGCCCATAAAAGCCATATTTATTATCCCATTTGGCTGAAATTTGAGACAGTGAGTTGTGTTAAGACACTCGACATCCTCCGTCAATTTGGCCCAGATCGGTTCAGATTTTAATATAGCTGCCATATAAACCGATCACTTTATTTACGGTTTTGGGCCCATAAAAGGCTTATTTATTGTCCGATTTTGCTAAAAAATGGGACAGTTAATTGTGTTAGGCCCTTCGACATTATACTTTAATTTTGATCCGATCGGTTCAGATTTGGATATAGCTACCATATAGACTGATCTTTTTGATTCTTTAGGATCTTTAAGGATTGGGGCCCAATAAAGGCCCATATTGCCGAAATTTGGGACAGTGACTTGTGTAAGGCCCTCGACATCTTTCTGCAATTTGGCCCAGATCAGTCCAGATTTGGATCTAATCGCCATATCCTCCTATCTCTCGATTTAAGGTCTTGGACCCATACTGTCCAGTGTCGCCAAAATTTGGTGCAGTATGTTGTGTTATGGCCTTCAACATCCTTGGTCAATTTTGCCCTACAATTCCCTGAGATAACTCTTCTCCAAGTTCTATAGAGTACACTCTAAAGCCCAACTGGTCATTGGTCGTCTAGTTTGGAACCATACGTATAGATGTCCATATAAATTCTATTACCGGGGATATTATAGTTCCATTGGGTTCTATCAGGAAAAATGGTATAGTACTTTGTATAATACACACTGCCTGGAACATCAAAATTGTATTAAAGAAAACACATTGTCCGCAGCCTCCGTATTACCAAAGAGAATGTGCTTTTATCTTCACTACAGTGGTTGCAATTTGTCTAGTCACAATGTCCAGATGCATTAGATGTAGCATTAAATTCAGTGCATCAGATGTTGTCGTCCTCAGTAAGGCTGTGATGTACAAACAAGCCACTACTTGGATCCGGCTGAGAATCGAACAATAGGTGGACTTTTAAATCGCCGTCCACCAGACCACAACGCCATATAACATTATAGGTCTGACAACTGCAGTGCATAAAATGAGGGTTGAACCAAAAAATTTGCCCAAATCAGTGCAGATTCGGATATAGCTGCCATATAGACCGATCCGCCGATTTAAGGTCGTGCGCCCATAAAAGGTGCATTTATTACCCGATTTCGCCGAAATTTAGGACAGCGAGTTGCGTAAGGCCCCTCGACATTCTTCGTCAATTTGGCTCAGATCGATCAATATTTGGATATAGCTGCCATATTGACCGATCCGCCGAATTAGGGTCGTAGGCCTATAAAAGGCACATTTATTGTCCAATTTTGCCAAAGTTTGGGACAGTGAGTTGTGTTAGGCTCTTCGATATCCTTCATTTTGGCCCAGATCGATTCAGATTTGGATATAGCTGCCATGTTGACCGATCTCTCGATTTAAGGTTTTGGGCCTATAAAAGGCGTATTTATTGTCCGATGTCGCCGAAATTTGGGACAGTGAGTTTTATTAGGTCCTTAGACATCCTTCTTCAATTTGGCACATTTATAATCCGATTTCACTGAAATTCGACACAGTGACTTATGTTAGGCTTTTCGACATCCGTGTCGTATAAGGTTCAGATCGGTTTATTTTTAGATATAGCCACTAAAAAGGCCAATATTTTGTTTTACACAATGGAACAATGACTTGTACTTATTAGTATTTGGTCCAAATCGGAACATAGGGTATGCATTTTTACTGGATTTTGACGAAAGGCGGTTTACATATATACCCGAGGTGGTGGGTATCCAAAGTTCGGCCGGACCGAACTTAATGCCTTTTTACTTGTTTCAACTTGAATTAGATATCACTTATTGATCTGTGAGAAGTTTGCCCTACATTGCTGAATGAATGATTCATTATATCCCTGACAACTGTGCAAGCAGCAGGCAGTTGGTCAGCCTTGTCTGTTGGATCGCTGTAACCAAATGTTCTTCCGACTCATTAAATATATTAGCTGGTCGATCTTGCCTTGTAGACCATTGCAATTCAAATACAAGAAAGTTACACTTCGAGGCACTGAACCGGAAATCTTGGAGCTGGGTACCAGATTTTGCGTATATTGCCACAAGGGAGAGGTAGGACGCCGAAGGCGACGATGACAACACTTGTAACCCACTTCTATCTATGTTCCAACAGCACCTTGCATCTTATTCAGTGCGATTATACTCCCTTAGTAAGGTAAGGCTACAGCAAGATTGTAAATCCACCCACTTCATGCACCGGTTATACCTCACCAACCCATGTTGGAGGCTGTTCTGTCAAACCCAACAGAACCAGAGTCCGCGGTTCTCTTTATTGCCGGCACGGACCAGAAGCTTGCGGAGAAGGCACTCCTTGATGTACCTCTCCCATGACGAAAAGGGGACTAGGACGAGGACTCTGAAGCGGCAGCCCTTGTCGATGAACGACTCAACTGAGTCAATCCGGTACATACAACCCAGTGCAAGAAAGATACACTTCTAGGCACTCATGCTGAAATCTTGGAGCTGGGGTCCAGCTTTAGCGTATTTTGCCACAAGGGAGAGGTTGGGAAGGATGGAGAGGTTACATAGCCCCACAACCAGGACGCCGAAGGCGACGATGACAACGCTTGTAACCCACTGCTATCTATTGTATGTTCCAACAGCACCTTGGAACTTATTCAGTGCGACTATACTCCTGTAGTGAGGTAAGGCCAGAGCAAAATCGGAAATCCAGCCACTTTATGCACCGGTTATACCTCACCGACACTGACCGATATTGAAGGTTGTTCTGTCAAACCCAACAGGACCGGAGTCCATGGTCCTCTTTATTGCCGGCATGGACCATAAGTATGCGGAGAAGGCACTCCGTGATGTGCCTCTCCCTTGACGAAAAGAGGACGAGGACTCTGAAGCGGCACCCTTTTCCGATGGAAGACTACACTGGGTCAGTCCGGTATGTTCAGCCGGCTGTCATGGGATTCTCCATATTTCCATAATATCATGGTGCTAATTGAAATCCTCATCTTCTTATCAACTGAATCTAGTTAAGCCTAGATATAGCACCCACTTCTTGCACCGGTTATACCTCACCGACACCGACCGATGTTGGAGGCTGTTCTGGCAAACCCAACAGAACCAGAGGTTCTCTTTATTGCCGGCACGGACCAAAAGCGTGCGGAGAAGGCACTCCGTGATGTGCCTCTCCCATGACGAAAAGAGGACGAGGACTCTGAAGCGGCAGCCCTTGTCGATGAAGGACTTCATTAGGTCAATCCCGTACGTACAACCGGCTGTCATGGGATTGTCCATATTTCCATAATATCATGGTCTAACCGAATTTGGTCTAACCTAAATAAAGCACCCACTTCTTGCACCGGTTATACCACACCGACACCAACCGATGTTGAAGGCTGTTCTGGTAAACCCAACAGAACCGGATTCCATGGTCCTCTTTATTGCCGGCATGGGCCAGAAGTGTGCGAAGAAGACATTCCGTGGTGTGCCTCTCCCATGACGAAAGGAGGACGAGGACTCTGAAGCGTCAGCCCTTGCCGTTGAAAGGCTCCACTGGGTCAATACGGTATGTTTATCCAGCTGTCATGGGATTGTCCATATTTTCATAATATCATGGTGCTAATTGAAATCCTCCTCTTCTTATCAACCGAATCTGGTCTAACCAAGATATAGCACATTGCCGATTTTCACTTTTATGACAAAAGAAATCAAAAATTTTGCACGAATTTCCACAAATTTTGTTAATTAAAGTGCTTTTACATGTTGTTCTTTACCAGAAGTTCACCTTTTGCTGTTAACACAAATTTTGAGAGAGACAGACAAAAGTTTCGCCCTGTCAAACTTTTTGCCGGCTTCAGTTATTTATTAAACTTTTTTAAATGCTTTTATTTTTATGCTGCAAGCGAAATCCTTTTATAATCCAAATTTGTTTATAATCCTTGGCAGTTCGCTGTTTTACATGGCCATGTAAACAGATTAAACGCGTATATTATCGCCAGTTGGTACTAATAAAGTAATTTGTAACAATCATACGCTCCAGGGGACACTCAATGGGATAATTGCAATTAATTATACGTCACCATGGCACAGCTGAGAACTTTAATTTGCTAATTTCGACAAAAACAAAAATTAAATTTGTTGTGTTGTGTCATAATTAAAATAATTTGAAAACATGTGGTAGATGGTTTAATTTTTGGGTATTGACTTTTTTTTTTTTTTTTTTGGTTATGGATTTTCTCAGTAGTTTTGAAAACAAACACTCAAGGTTGGTTTATACAATTGAATATGATTTGTTTATATATTTTATTTAAGCAATTTTTTGTGTTAATTGACAGGGTTTGAAATCATATTTGTTTATTATATTTTTTTTAATTTTTTTTAATTATTTTTTCTTCTCTAGGTTGTCATCAAAATTCATTTTCTTAATTTTTTTTCTTGCCATTCACTATTCATAATATATTCCCCAACTTTAAATAGCCTATTCCAAACACTCATTCCCTTGGAAAACAGGCTTTATAATTGCACCATTTACACACATATATTTTTAATTATAAACTTTCAAAGCAAAATAAACTTTGGCATGCTTGTAAAATTTGTTTCAAAGAACACACCTTAAAATGCAAACACCAAATCAGCAAATAGCATTTGTACGCCTTAGTAATCCACAAGTATGCTGAGTGTAGACTTTTTTTTTTCTTTGTTGTGCGGCTCCTACTTGTTCTCTGTGTTGTTATGACTTTTCATTTGTATTTTGGGAAAAATTGGTTTGTTTTACTTTTTTCCTCTCTAGGGGTTTTTCTGGGGAAAAACTTTATTCCGGTTAACAATTGCTGGCTTAAACACGCACAAAACTCAGTAGCACCGACATGGGGAATGCATAAAAAGTTCGCTGACACACGCGTACGATATGAAATGAAATCGGCACGAACTCCCAGATAAAAACTATAATTTCCGTATTGAGCCACGAAGGCAAAATGGAAAATTATTTTAAAGGAAATATGACAAACACAAAAAAGTTTATTTCATAGGAAATTAAAGAGGAAGCAGGGCGAAAATAATTTTCAAAAGAGATTCATGGACTAGAGAGCAACACTAGAAACTGTGGTAAACAGTAGCATATAATTAAAATATTTTTTAAATTTTTGATTTTTTTTTTTTTAATTTTTGATTTTTTTTAAATTTTGATTTTTTTTAATTTTTTTTTGAAGCCTTTGGCTTCTTTTTTTTTTGCTTTACAAATTTATCGCTTTGTTTTCTTTTTTTCGTTTTCTTCTTCTTCTTCCTTTTTCTAATTGAAAACACAAATTTTGTTGTCGCTCTCGATTTTTTATGCCGGAAAAACACAATGCGTTAAAAACGTTGTTATCGCAAAAAGCATCGCCGTTAAACTGGTGGATGCTGTTCCAAAGTAACCGGAGTATCGGTGAGCCACAGACGAACACAACACACGCATACCCCCAAAACATAGTTCGTTAACGCAGCAAAGGGGGTGGCCCCAAAAATTCCTTTGCTACACTGCCCTAACATACACAAGTTAGCCTTGGCTATGTTAAAATATAAAATCAAATGTCTTTGCTCTCGAGAGTAGTTAGCCTTGGGTATGTTAAACTATCATTGATAACATTTCGAACATCTGTTAACCTCAAAAACAGAGACATTCTTATTTTGGCGCCACTTTACTCCAAGGCTTATTAACAGTTGTGGCTGGTATTGCTAGAGCGCAGGCTTTAGGATTTTTCGTAAATCTGTTAAATAAGTGCTCTCTCGCTCTCATTTTCTATGCTCTCACCTAAAGTCTAGTCTCTCTGTAATATAAACAGAACACGTGTTAATGACTATTTTCCTGGCTTATTCGAAAATTTGTGAACATTTGAAATGGACCATTAGTAGTAGAGGCTTCCTTCCAATGTTAACATTTGCCTTTCAGTTTTTTGGGAGCAGCTGTATGTAGAAAAAAAAAACACTCTAACCAATTTTTTCAGTTTAAATATGTGGTGACATAGATTTCCTTGTTTTGCCCTACACGCGTACACACACCCACTCTTCCGTGCTGTCAATAACACATTAACAAATTCCTAGCAACCCCCCCACAAGGAAAGGCTAACAACCGAAATCATTTAAAAAGGGAGGCTTAGAAAATTTCACTTTGACTCTGTTTCTCCTTCCTGGCCTTTTCGAATGACATGTTGTTGTAGGTTAGTAACGTTTGTAACAAACATTTTGAGTTTGTACCCACAACTAAAGGCAAGAGAAAAAAACCACCACCACCATTACCATCACCATCTACTTAAAACATTCCTGCAGGCTGGACTTTCTATTCCCCCCCTACCACCATTTCACTTTATTCTCTATAGAATATGTGTGTCAAAAATTGTTTAGTTTTTCTTTGGGCTTTTCGTTTTAAATTTTTACACATCCTTCGTTTCGCTCTTTACGAAGAACTTTAATGTGTGTATGCCGGGTAAAGACCCTCCAAACATTTGGAAGTGACTTTCTCACTCCCTCCCAGAATAGTCACTTTTTAGGTCCTTTTGTATGATAGTTTTTAGAGATTTCAAGATTTACAACAACAAAATACATTACTGTCGGAATTCTATCATTCATGTTTCACTAATTAGTTTCTCATAATCAACTGTTATTGCTACAAATTTAAAAATAGATTTTTTGTTGTTGTTTTGGACGCTAACTCAAAAAACCCCAAACAAGAGAATGTATGTTAACTTAGCCTTCTGTAATGAAGAAAGGCCGGTAGCACAGAGGGATAGCATACGCCTCACAATCGTAAGGTTGGCTTACTGTTCAAATCCCAGTCAGGGAAAATCATTGCAAATAAAATCTTCGATTATTAATCTTTGATTTGGAAAAGAAATAAATTAGAAAGAGAAATAAAAATAAGCCTCACTCTAAAAGGTAAAAAAACATAAGGCAAATAAAATTTATTTTTATCAATGACGTTGATAATCGAATTTTACACTTTTTTTAGTGCCTATTTAGTCACTCATGGGTATATATCGCCAAGTGGCACGTTTTCTCCCGTACCGAGACACTAATTAGAGTAAAAAATGATATCGCCTGAGATTGTTTTCAACTTCCTTGAGTGCAGATTTAGTGACTCGCACGGTAGAAAATGTTTGGAGGGGAGTCCTTAAAAAAAAAATATGTTGTTGACATTTGTCTTATTTCTTTTTCCATGTGACTGACTGACTGCTTGTTGTTGGGGTGTGTGCGTATGTCTGTATGGGTGTGTGCTTGTTGTTGTTTGTGTAAATGGGGGAGTAAGTGTTTGTGTTTGCTTACTTTTTCTATATAACAATAACAAAACTCTGCACTGTGGTCAGCAACTAGCGGCAGCATCCCATATTAAGTTGGGCTACAAATGACCAATGGCTAGTTGGAGGCGAAACTGGATACATGAATAACTGACTTTCAGAACACTTTGGCCTAATGATGAGCAAAGGGGGACATTTAAGTTGCTGTTGCACTGAGCATTGTTGGAGAAGTCAACAAATAAGCATGGGCTTAAGTCGGGCGAAGCCGACCTTTTGATAACCAACACCACATTGGGTATGAAGGTAAAGTCGGGGAAAAATTTTAGTGCAAAATATTGAGAAGATCGGTTGAAAGTGAAAATCAGAAGACACATATATATGGGAGCTATATCTAAATCTGAACAGATTTCTATGAAATTTATCAGCGATCAGAACAGTTATAAGAAAACAGGCCGATAGCATTAATGACGCCGCCAAGATAAACAAGTAAAAATTTAGTCAGACTTTAATTTTGCATACCTAATGAAATATCGAATAGAAACTTCCTTAAACGATTTTCTTACGATTGTACGAAAATTGTGGCTTCTACAGACTTAAAAGACGAAACGCATAAAAGATATATAGGGGAGTTTTATCTAAATCGATTTTGATGAAATTTTACATACATATTGGGATGTCAATTAAAACATCTCATGAAAAATTTTGTGGCGATCGGACCTAAATTATGGCTTCTGCAGCCTTAAAAGGCCATATCGGATGAAAAATATATATGGGAGCTATATCTAAATCTGAACCGATTATTATGAAACTTTTCACACATATGACAACGTTGAATAAAGCGGCCCATGACAAATTTTGTATAGATCGGACCAAAATTGTGCCTGCTACAGCCTTAAAAGGCCATATCGGATGAAAAATATATATGGGGGCTATATCTAAATCTGAACCGGTTTTTATGAAACTTTGCTTCCATATGAGGACGTTGAATAAAGCGGCCAATGACAAATTTTGTAAAGATCGGACCAAAATTGTGCCTGCTACAGCCTTAAAAGGCCATATCGGATGAAAAATATATAAGGGAGCTATATCTAAATCTAGACCGATTTTCATGAAATTTTGCTTACATATGAGGACGTTGAATAAAACGGCCCATGACAAATTTTGTAAAGATCGGACCAAAATTGTGGCTTCTACAGCCTTAAACAACCATACCGGATGAAAAATATATATGGGAGCTATATCTAAATCTAAACCGATTTTTATGAAACTTTGGACACAAATGACAACGTTAAATAAAGCGGCCCATGCTAAATTTTGTAAAGATCGAACCAAAATTGTGGCTTCTACAGCCTTAGAAGGCCATATCGGATGCAAAATATATATGGGAGCTATATCTAAATCTGAACCGATTTTTATGAAACTTTTCACACATATGTGGACGTTGAATAAAACGGTCTATGACAAATTTTGTAAAGATCGAACCAAAATTGTGCCTGCTACAGCCTTAAATGTCCATATCGGATGAAAAATATATAAGGGAGCTATATCTAAATTTGAACCGATTTTTATGAAACTTTTCACACATATGAGGACGTTGAATGAAACGGCCCATGACAAATTTTGTAAAGATCGCTTAAACAACCATACCGGATGAAAAATATATATGGGAGCTATATCTAAATCTAAACCGATTTTTATGAAACTTTGGACACAAATGACAACGTTGAATAAAGCGGCCCATGCTAAATTTTGTAAAGATCGAACCAAAATTGTGGCTTCTACAGCCTTAGAAGGCCATATCGGATGCAAAATATATATGGGAGCTATATCTAAATCTGAACCGATTTTTATGAAACTTTGCAAACATATGTGGACGTTGAATAAAACGGCCTATGACAAATTTTGTAAAGATCGAACCAAAATTGTGCCTGCTACAGCCTTAAATGTCCATATCGGATGAAAAATATATAAGGGAGCTATATCTAAATTTGAACCGATTTTTATGAAACTTTTCACACATATGAGGACGTTGAATAAAACGGCCCATGACAAATTTTGTAAAGATCGGACCAAAATTGTGCCTGCTACAGCCTTAGAAGGCCATATCGGATGCACAATATATATGGGAGCTATATCTAAATCTGAACCGATTTTTATGAAACTTTGCAAACCTATGAGGACGTTGAATGAAATGCTCTATACCAAATTTTGTAAAGATCGGACCAAAATTGTGCCTACTACAGCCTTAAAAACCAATAACGGGCGAAAGATATATATGGGAGCTATATATAAATCTGATCCGATTATGATGCTATTTTGCACACATATTGGGACGTCACAAAATGCACTTCGTGCCAAATTTTGTAAAAATCGGAATGTGGATAACTAGAGAACAGAGTGGGCCTGGGGGTCTACATTGAGAACCCAGGAACTGAGATCTGTTTTAGACTGCCTGACCGTAGAACGGTCCTGCAGGCGGAAATCACGGAATGTGTGGGGTGGTGTGGTTTTAACGCGAAGACGTAGAGTGTGAGAAAATTTACGGACAGTAAACTGGCCATAAGGGCATAACAACCAGGACGGTTAAGTCACGAACAGTCTTGCAGTGTAAGAAGAAGGAGGTGTTACCTTCTCCGAGGATGACACCATCCGAATCATCTGGTTCCCTGGGATATCTCTGTGGCCCGTTACCCAGAACAAGTGAATTTTGAACTGTTCAGCCATCTCTTTGCGATGGGGCTGCGACAGTCAAGGGCGATTTTTGTGTTCAGAAATACGTTCTCCAGGTATTTAATGGCTGCCTGGCTATATGAGAGGATATTAATGCCAATCGTCGTTATTATATTATATCTTAGCCATTCCACCCCATCCTTAACTGCAAGGATCTGCCACCATACTTGACACAGTTGTTGGAAGTTATACCTTAACGACATATGCAAAATTTCAACGATATTGAATAAGAATTGCGCCCTCTAGAAGCTAAAAAAGTCTAATCGAGAGATCTGTTTACATGACGGCTATATCAGGTTATGGACTGATTTAGACCATACTCGACACAATCGCTGGAAGTGATACCAAAATGCAAATGCAAATTTTGCCCTTGAACAGGGGCAAACTTCTCACATATCAATGAGTGCAGTCCGATTCAATTTAAAGCTCAATGATAAGTGGCCTCCTTTTTATAGCCGAGTCCGAACGGCGTGCCGCAGTGCGACACCTCTTTGAAGAGAAGTTTTACATGGCATAGTACCTCACAAATGTTGGCAGCAGTAGGAGGGGACAACCATCACTGACAATTTTTTCTGATGGTCTCGCCAGGATTCGAACCCAGGCGTTTAGCGTCATAGGCGAACATGCTAAACTCCGCGCTATGGTGGCCTCCACCAAAACACTATGTGCAAAGTTTAAACCAAATCGAATAAGAATTGCGCCCTTTCCAAGCTCAAGACGTCAAGACCCAAGATCGGTTTATATGACAGCAGATTTGATATCATGGTTCGATTTGGCCCATTTACAATCCCAACTGACCTACCCTTATAGGAAGTATTTAAGCAAAATCAAGCGCCTTGCTTTACTCCTTTCAAAGTTAGAGTGCTTTCGACAGACAGAAGGGCGGACATGGCTAGATCGACTTAAAATGTCATGACGATCAAGAATATACAGGGTGGTTTTTTAGCTATTAACTTTTTGGCAACACTGGTAAAAACAGCTCACCCACGTGTCAATAATTTAACCATGAGTCGTCTTACAAACGAACAGCGCTTGCAAATTATTGGATTTTATTATCAAAATGCATGCTCTGTTTAGAAAGTTTATAGCGCGCTTCTTCCATTTTATGGCCAGAGCTCATTTTTGGTTCAATGGTTACCTAAATAAGCAGAATTGTCGATTTTGCAGTTAAGATCAGCCAGAAGCATTGCAATAGCTTCCAATGCAAATTACAGTTTGGTGCGGTTTATGGGCTGGTAAGATCATTGGACCGTACTTCTTCAAAGACAATGCGAAACGTAACGTAACTGCGAATGGTGAGCGCAATAGTGAAATGATTTCCAACTTTTTTTGACCAAAATGCAAGATCTTGACTTACACGGCATGTGGTTTCACCAGCACGTTGCTAAATGCCACACAGCACGCTTAACAGTGGACTTAATGAGAGGCGAATTCGGTGAACATGTTACTTCACATTCGGGACCGGTCAATTGGCCGCCTAGATCGTGCGATTTAGGACGTTTAGGCTATTTCGTGGGGCTATGTTAAAACTCATGTTTATACAGACAACCCCCCTTTAATTGACGGATTGGAAGACTGCAATGAAGCATTTATTCGTAAGACACTGGCCGAAATGTTGGAAAAAGTACGCCAAAATTGGTCTAAGCGGCTGGACCATTTTATACGCAGTCACGGACAACATTTGCATGAAATAATCTTCGAAGATTAAATTACATGGCCCATACTATTGATTCAAATAAAGATTTAATGCATTCTTATCCCTCCAATATCTGTCCGTCTGGGTGTCTGTCCGTCTGTCTGTCTGTCTGTCTGTTCGTTTGGGTGTCTGTCCGTCTGTCTGTCTGTCTGTCCGTCTGTCTGTCCGTCTGTCTGTCCATCTGTCTGTCCGTCTGTCTGTCCGTCTGTCTGTCCGTCTGTCTGTCCGTCTGTCTGTCCGTCTGTCTGTCCGTCTGTCTGTCCATCTGTCTGTCCGTCTGTCTGTCCGTCTGTCTGTCCGTCTGTCTGTCCGTCTGTCTGTCCGTCTGTCTGTCCTTCTGTCTGTCCGTCTGTCTGTCCGTCTGTCTGTCCGTCTGTCTGTCCGTCTGTCTGTCCGTCTGTCTGTCCGTCTGTCTGTCCGTCTGTCTGTCCGTCTGTCTGTCCGTCTGTCTGTCTGTCCGTCTGTCTGCCCGTCTGTCTGTCCGTCTGTCTGTCCGTCTGTCTGTCCGTCTGTCTGTCCGTCTGACCATCTTAATTTGTGTATAAAGTACAGGTCGGAATTTTCATCCGATCGTCTATGGTGGAGGGTATCAAAACCAACTTTAACCTACCAATCCACTGTTTCCATTGTACAACAGTTATTAAATTTAAGTATGGGTGTTTATGAAATTGTTGATTTTCCTCTTTTTATGCCATAAGTATGTTGGGTAGTATACTCATATGTATGTGTTTTTTGCCATTCATTGTGACATACAAAGAGTCAAGCCATAATTTTAATGTTTTCTTGGTTTTTGCATTACATACAGATACTCGTATGTGAGTGTTCGTGTGTGTTTGAGAGAGACTTTGTGTCTTTGTGTGTGTATATATTTTTGTATGCTTGCCAGTGGACTCAAACAACATTTCAATGATTCATGATGCGTTATTAAAGCCATATGCGTACACCAGCAACCAAAGAATGTTGATAGTGTCCTTAACATAATTGACGTTGGACGGTAATGCAATTTGGTCCTCTTCCTCCCTCCCTTATAGTATAGGGACCCATAGAGTGTGACTTCCGGTGTGTAATGACTTTTAGGAAATGCGATGAAAAGGTGATGGTGAACAGTATGGTCAATATAATGCTCTAATCTCCTTTGAAATGTCCTTGAAATAGGCCAGCTGACAGGGTGCCTCGATGGATGGTCACAGTGAATGAATGAATGAATGGGGCAATGGGTCATGGAGGTATAATGGCCTCGGCATGTGTCGCCAACTCATGATGATTAAATGAATTATGTGCAGGTATTTATGGTTGTATGTACCACTCGGTGGGACGAGGAATTGAAATCGTGACTCATTAAGTGTGGTAATAGTATGCCAAGTTTCTTTTTTGTATTCACTGCGTTTCTATTATATTTTTTGCTTGACTCTCTAAGTACTAGTAAATCTTGAGCGACTTCATACCACACAAGAAAATAATTGAGTGCTGTGAGCGATTAAATTATCATAAGTTTATTAAGAAGTGACAAATGTGAAAGAGGTATGGGGGTCGAAAGTATCATAAAATAAATAGTTCACCATAGATTTTCGCTACAGGAATCTAGTTAGGAGAATATGACAGGGGCTGTAACAAAGATACGGTTGGTAAAAAAAAAACAGTAAGGAAAGGCAAAAGTCGGGCGGAGCCGTCTATATAATAGCCTACACCACCTGGTGTATGTAGTACTTTTTATATGTAGAACTTATCTCGAAAACTAGTCAGACTTTAATTAGGATACCTATTGAAATATCAAATAAAACCTTGTAAGAGTTTCCTTCGATAGGATAAACAAGTAAAAAGGCAGTTGGGAAGTTGGGCCTGGCCGAACGTTGGATACCCACCACCTCGGGTGTATATGTAAACCTCCTTTCGCCATAATCTGGTGAAAATTGGATAACTAATCCTCCCAAATTCGGCAAGAACATTAAGTGGTCTATTAAATATAAGCCACTGTTGAATTTCGTATTTCAAATTTCAGCGAAATCGGAAAAAAACAAGTAAAAAGGCGTTAAGTTCGGCCGGGCCGAACTTTGGATACCCACCACCTCGGGTATATATGTAAACCACCTTTCATCTAAATTCGGTGAAAATTTCATACCTTGTACTCATATACCTCATACCGATCTGAACTATATACGACACGGATGTCGAAAAGCCGAACATAAGTCACTGTGTCAAATTTCAGTGAAATCGGATTATAAATGCGCCTTTTATGGGGCCAAGACTTTAAATCGAGATATCGGTCTACATGGCAGCTATATCCAAATCTGGACCGATTTGGGCCAAGTTGCATAAACATGTCGAAGAGCCTAACAATAAGCACTGTCCCGAATTTCGACGAAATCGGACAATAAATGCCAACTTTATGGGCCCTAAACTTTAAATCCAGAGATCGGTCTATATGGCAGCTATATTCAAATCTGGACTGATCTGGGCAAAATTGAAGAAGGACACCGAAGAGCCTAACCAAACTCAATGTCTCAAATTTCAGCGACATCGGACAATAAATGCGTCTTTTAGGACTCCAAAACCTAAAACCTAGATATCGGTCTATATGGCAGCTATATCCAAATCTGGACCGATCTGTGCGATATTGCAGAAGTATATCAAGGGGCTTAACTTAACTCATTGTTCCAAATTTTGGGGACATCGGGCAATAAATGAGCATTTTATGGGCCCAAAACCATAAATCAAGAAATCGGTCTATATGGCAGCTATATCCAAATTTGAACCGATCTGGACCAAATTGAAGAAATATGTCGAAGGGCCTAACACAACTCACTGTCCCAAATTTCAGCAAAATCGGATAATGAATGTGGCTATTATGGGCCTTACACCATAAATCGGAGGATCGATCTATATGGCAGCTATATCCAAATCTGGACCGATCTGGGCCAAATTAACGAAGGATGTCGATGGGCCTTACACAATTCACTGCCCCGAATTTCATCGAAATCGGATAATAAATGTGGCTTTTGTGGGCCTAAGACCCTAAACCGGAGGATCGGTCTATATGGCAGCTATATCCAAATCTGAACCGATCTGGACCAAATTAAAGAAACATGTCAAAGGGCCTAAGACAACTCACTGTCCCAAATTTCAGCGAAATCGGACCATAAATGTGGCTTTTATGGGCCTTAGACCCTAAATCGGAGGATCGGTCTATATGGCAGCTATATCCAAATCTGGACCGATCTGAGCTAAATTGACAAAGGATGTCGAAGGGCCTAACACAACTCACTGTCCCCAATTTCAACAAAATCGGATAATAAATGTGGCTTTTATGGACCTAAGACCCTAAATCGGCGGATCGGTCTATATGGGGGCTATATCAAGATATAGTCCGATATAGCCCATCTTCGAACTTAACCTGCTTATGGACAAAAAAAGAATCTGTGCAAAATTTCAGCTCAATATCTCTATTTTTAAAGACTGTAGCGTGATTTCAACAGACAGACGGACAGACGGACAGACGGACGGACATGGCTAGATCGTCTTAGATTTTTACGCTGATCAAGAATATATATACTTTATAGGGTCGGAAATGGATATTTCGATGTGTTGCAAACGGAATGACAAAATGAATATACCCCCATCCTTCGGTGGTGGGTATAATAAAGCTTTTATGGGCTTCAGACCCTTTATTGGCTGATCGCTCTGTATGGAAGCTACATTTAAATATTTTCCGATACAAACCATATTTGGGACGGATGTCGAGAGACCTAAAAATACCCACTGTTTAAAATTTCAACGATATCGGGTAATAAATAGAAATTTTATGGGCTTCAGACCCTTTATCGGCAGATCGGTCTATATGGCAGATATATCTAAATATAGTCCGATTTGAACCACATTTGGGTCAGTTGTTGTGAAGCCTTAAACTACTCACTTTTTTTAAATTTCAGCGAAATCGGTTAAAAAATAAACTTTTTATGGGCTTCAGACCCTTTATCTGGATATCGGTCTATATGGCAGCTATATATAAATATAGTCCGATCTGAACCCTATTTAGGTCAGATGTCGGGAGGCTTAAGATAACCCACTGTTTTAAATTTCAGCGAAATCGGCTAATAAATAAAGCTTTTATGGCCTTCAGACTCTTTATCTGGAGATCGGTCTATATGGCAGCTATATCTTAATATAGTCTGATCTATACCATATTTGAGACGGATGTTAAGAGGCTTAAAACTGCGCAAAATTCCAAATTTCAGCGAAATCGGTTCAAAAATAAAGCTTTTATGGCTTCCAGACCCTTTATCGGGAGATCGGTCTATATGGCAGCTATATCCAAATCTTGACCGATCCGAGCCAAATTGGCGAAAGATGTCGAAGGGCCTAACGCAGCTCACTGTCCCAAATTTCTACAAATTCGGATAATAAATGTGGCTTTTATGGGCCTAAGACCCTAAATCGGAGGATCGGTCTATATGACAGCTATATCCAAATCCGAACCGATCTGGGCCAAATTGACGAAGGATGTCGAAGGGCTTAAGACAACTCACTGACCTAAATTTCAGCGAAATCGGATAATAAATGTGGCCTAAGACCCAAAATCGGAGGATCGGTCTATATGGCAGCTATATCCAAATTTAGACCGATCTGAGACAAATTTACGAAAGGTGTCCAAGGGCCTAAGACAACTCACTGTCCCAAATTTCGGCGACATCGAAAAATAAATGGGTTTTTTGTGGGCCTAAGACCCTAAATCGGAGGATCGGTCTATATGGCAGCTATATCCAAATCTGATCCGATCTGAGCCAAATTGACAAAGGATGTCGAAGGGCTTAAGACAACTCACTAGCCTAAATTTCAGCGAAATCGGATAATAAATGTGCCCTAAGACCCAAAATCGGAGAATCGGTCCATATGGCAGCTATATCCAAATTTAGACCGATCTGAACCAAATTTACGAAAGGTGTCCAAGGGCCTAAGACAACTCACTGTCCCAAATTTCGGCGACATCGAAAAATAAATGGGTTTTTTTATGGGCCTAAGATCCTAAATCGGAGGATCGGTCTATATGACAGCTATATCCAAATCTGGACCGATACAAGTGAAATTGAAAAAGGTTGTCGAAGGGCCTAACACAACTCACTGTCCCGAATTGCGGTGACATTGGACAATAAATGCGCTTTTTATGTCCCCAAAACCTAAAACCTAGATATCGGTCTATATGGCAGCTATATCCAAATCTGGACCGATCAGTGCCATAATGCAGAAGTATGCCCAGGGGCTTAACTTAACTGAATGTTCCACATTTTGGCGACATCGGACAATAAATGCGCCTTTTATGGGCCTAAGACCCAAAATCGGAGGATCGGTCTATATGGCAGCTATATCCAAATCTGGACCGATCCGAGCCAAACTGACGAAGGATGTCGAAGGGCCTAACACAACTCACGGTCCCAAATTTTAGCAAAATCGGATAATAAATGTGGCTTTTATGGGCCTAAGACCCTAAATCGAAGGATCGATCTATATGGCAGTTATATCGAAATCTGGACCGATCAAGGCCAATTTGACAAAGGATGTCGAAGGGCCTAAGACAACTCACTGACCTAAATTTCAGCGAAATCGGATAATAAATGTGGCGTAAGATCCTAAAACGGAGAATCAGTCTATATGGCTGCTATATCCAAGTTTAGACCGATGTCGAAGCGTATAACACAACTCACTGTCCCAAATTTTAGCAAAATAGGATAGTAGATGTAACTTTTATTGGCCTAAGACCCTATATCGGCGGATGGGTATATATAGGGGCTATATCAAGATATAGTCCGATATAATCCATCTTCGAACTTACACTGCTTATGGACAAAAAAAGAATCTGTGCAAAGTTTCAGCTCAATATCGCTATTTTGAAAGACTGTAGCGTGATTTCAACAGACAGACAGACAGACGAACGGACATGTCTAGATCGTCTTAGATTTTTACCCTGATCAAGAATATATATACTTTATGGGGTCTTAGACTCATATTTCGAGGTGTTACAAACAGAATGAAGAAATTAGTATACCCTCATCCTATGGTGGAGGGTATAAAAATGGTGGTTGTTAGAGTAGGAGGCCGCCATAGCACAGAGGTGTCCGAGCATAACCGGCTTTGACACTGGACACCTAGATTCGAAAATTTTCATCGGTGGTTATCTACTAAAAAGGTGTCGCACTGCGTCACTCCTTTCGGAGTGGGCCATAAAAAGCAGATCCCTTATCATGAAGCTTAAACTTGAATCGCACAACACTTATTGATATGTGAGAAGTTCTGTACTTGTTTCTTAAGGGCATGTTCATGGGAATTTTTGCATTTGCAATTGCTGAAGTGGTTGGCAGTCTAGCCAAACATATTGCTCCACTAACTTCTTTGTCTTTAATTTGGAAATATTCTACTTTGTTTTTTTTTATAATTTATGATTTCATTTTCTTCCCCACATAGTTCACACTTAAGAGAATAATGGCCTCCCATATCTGGGTCGTTCCAATTGACTGATGTCTGCTATTTGTTTTTGTTTTTGTTTTTGTTTCTTTTGTTTTGTTTTCTTAAAATGTGCCTACAAGAAACGTATTCCAAGAGTATCTTTTCATAGATCCGATCTCCCATATGTCAAATTACTCACACAATGAAAACAGATGCTTCTGTCAATCTGCAAAAATGACAATCTTGATTAGGAAAAAAAAATTCTTGACACATTAACCCCTTCAGACAAGTTTCTTTCAAAGTGACTGACATACACATGCCAGCAATTTTCTTCTATTATTCAACTCACACCTAGGAGGCATAACTTACCAAATCTGAACTGCAAAGCGAGATAGTAGCGAAGACGATACCATAATACAGAGATGCGAATAAAACAGCACATGCCTTGTTGGCTGGATGAAGAAAAAAAAGAAAAAACATTTAAAACGGATGTGCGTAAATTTCTCAAAGAGATTGTTGCAATTGAAAAGTATTCCCCAGCGAAGATGATTTGGAGCCATTCATCACACTATCTTTTGTTTTTCTTTCCACAAAGACCAATAGATGAGAGTTGGTATTAGCTAGCTTGCCGTAAAAGATAAAGCTGAAACAAATGCTTAGTTAAGAGGTAAGGAGAAAGGCATAACGAAGATTTTTAAGTGGGTCAATTTGCGTTTGAAAAAATCCCATTAAGCCAAACTTTGATAACTTGGTAAGAGGATTCTGCTAAATATTTCTATACACCAAATATCTACCGGACGGACGGATGGACGTATGGACGGACGGATGGACGGAAGGACGGACGGATGGACGGACGGATGGACGGACGGATGGACGGACGGATGGACGGACGGACGGATGGACGGACGGATGGACGGACGGATGGACGGACGGACGGATGGACGGACGGATGGAC
>NC_081554.1:23053365-23063365 GCF_963082655.1 Stomoxys calcitrans
AAAATTCACTAGGCATTAGGCACACATATTAAAGCGTTTCAGGGCAAAAATGCCCACATTACCAGCAACCTTCATAACATTGGTCAAGAGGCAAAAAACAATGAAAGAAAAAAAGAAATCAACAGTCGATGCATAGCTGTCAGCACTTGGTCGAACGGAAACCGGTCTTTTTACAGTAGACCTTCACTGGAAGACCCTGACAATGGCAAACAGGTACAGTGTTGCGATATCAATATGAACGGGCCGAATCTTGGTAACACACCAACATGGATTCCGCAAACAATTTCTACACACCAAGTTTCTACTCAATCCGCCAAAAATTGAAATTATAAACCAGTTTCGAATATACTTGGTAAGATTGTAGGAAGTCGTATCGACGTCAAGATGGGTGATCGATAAAGTCAAATTGGGAGATCGGTTTATGAGGGAGCTATGTCAGGTTAAAGACCGATTCTAAACTTTCTCGCCACAATTAAGTAGGATATGACAAAAGATTTGTCCAATTAGCCAAACGTAGAATAGCGTTCCATGCGCCTCCATCTTCTCCGCTCCTTCTAAAATCTCCGACACCAAGTTTCGATGTGTCTCCCACCACCGGCTCTTGGTCGCCCCTGTATGCTGGGGCTTCTTCATCCATTCTGACAATATGACCTAGCCAACGCAACCGTTGTAATTTGATGCGTTTAACTATGCTATCGTCGTCATACACCTCACACAGTAAGTAGTAAAAACGACGCTTATATTCTTCATTAACGCAATAGGAGGACAAATATTTATACCCTACACCACTACTGTGGTACATGGTATTATAACTTAGTGAATTAGTTTGTAACACCTATAAGAAAGAGAGATAGACCAATTGATAAGTGTACCGATCGACTCAGAATCACCTTCCGATTCGATTTATCTATGTCCGTCTGTCTGTCCGCCCGTTTGTCTGTCCGTCCGTCTGTCTGTCCGCCTCTACATGTTAATTTGTGTACAAAGAACAGGTCGATCGTCTTCAAATTTGGTACAGGCATGTTTTTCCACCTAGAGACGAAGCCTATTGAAATTGGAAAAAATCGGAGCAGATCTGGATATAGCTCCCATATATATATTCGTCTGATTTTCAGTAATAATGCAATAAAATGGTAATTTGTTTACCGATTCTCTCGAAATTTGGCAGGAAGGATTTTTTTACAACTGTCAACATTACTGGTGCATTTCATGGAAATCGGTTCAGATTTAGATATAGCTCTCATATATATACATTGCCCGATTGTCACTCCTAGAGCCACTGCAAGAACATTTATTGACCAATCTCGCCAAAATATTGCACAACGCTTTCCACGATGACCACCACAATGTACGTAGAGTTTGGTCAAAATCGGTTCAGATTTAGATATAGCTCCCATATATATGTTCGTCCGATTTGAAGTAATATTGCAATACAATGGTCTTCTGTTACCCAATTTTCTCGAAATTTGGCAGAAGCGGATTTCTCCTGACTCTTAATATTATTGGTGAATTTCATGGAAATCGCTTCAGATTTAGATATAGCTCTCATATATACATATATCACCCGACTATAACTTCTAGAGTCACAGCAAGCGCATTTATTGATACATCTTGTCAAAATTTTGCAAAACGTTTTCCTGAAAGACTCCCACAGTATATGAGGAGTTTGCTTGAAATTGGTTCAGATTTAGATATAGCTTCCATATATATGTTCGTCCGATTTCCAGTAATATTGCAATAAAATGGTCTTTTGTTAACCGATTTTCTCGAAATTCGGCAGGAGGGATTTTCTCTTAATTCTCAATAATACTGGTGAATTTCATAGAAATCGGTCCAGCTTTAGATATATCTGTCATATATGTATATCGCCCGATTTTCTCTTTAAGAGCCACTGCAAACGCATTTATTGACCAATCTTGCCAAAATTTTCCACAACGCTTTCCTAGACGACTACCACATTATCTGAGAAGTTCGCTCGGAAACGGTTCAGAATTAGATATAGTTCCCATATATACGTTCATCAGATTTTGGGTAATTTGCCATAATGTTGTCATTTGTCAACCGTAGTTTTTACAGTTTGAACATATTTGCTCGCCGTGATCCATCAAAATTGTTTCAGAATTGGATATAGGTCCCACATTGTACTTATAGGGTAGGTGTAGGGTATTATATAGTCGGCACCGCCCGACTGGTTTATTTTTCATACAACAGCACGGTTGGTATTAGTGTCTTGTATAGTGTAATTTTCGTCTGCCAAGAAGTCGCTTTGCTCCTGACCTACTTGCTCAATCTAAAGAAGCATGTTAATATCTGGTCTATGATGGATTTACCAGGTCTGAAGCCGCATTGATAGGCCCCAATTATCTCATTGACTTTAGGTTTTAATCTATCACACAGTACGCTCGTTAGCATCTTGTGTGCGATGGGGAGAAGACTTATTTATCTGTAGTTGGCACATTTCGTCTTGTGTCCTTTCCTGCCTTGTTTGTTCATCAGTCGAGTCACTGCCTCATTTTGACTAGGAGGTAAACATTCTATACCATCACAGGGTTTAGTTCTGCGGTATCCTATTAGCTGACATCGTCGGACAGTAGCAGTTGCATAAAATGTTCTTTCTCTATCTGAGTCAGTTACGAGATTTCCTTCTTTGTCTCTGCAAGAGGATGGGCTCGATACCTTGTCTTCGCCTTGCGCTTTGCTACTGACTGTAATGTTACCCTGTATGCCGCATTTTTGGCTTAAAAAGTTTTTTGACGTTCCAGGTTGTATCATGGGTTCCTTGGGGTAGGCTTTTGGTACCAATGTACGGATGTTGTGGCGCTTTCCATAAAATGGACAATGGTTTGCCATTGCGCTGCTGTGCTATCGGGACAGAGAGTGCTTTCTTTAAGCCATTGGGTCGGTAGAGTGTGCCGTTGCCACCTGTTGTGTTTGAAGCTTTCCGATGTCCAGCTTCTGTTCCGTGTTAAATCGTACTTTTCTCGCCACACTAAGACAAGTGCGAATCTTTGCTGTCTTCGATGAACAAGGTAATGATCCGAATCGGCTAGTCTCTCATCCACCGTAGTAACCCTGGAGATCAGGTGTTCCAGTCTCCGACTAACCACAAATCCACAGCCAAATTCATGCCTCGTGTTATGGCAGCTATAGTATTGTGTGTCACCTTTTGGTGTTGTTGTGACCCCACTCCCGGTTCATTGCACTTTCTATGTAGCAGTAATGTCTGCCCTGTATTTCTCCAATACTTTCGCCAGTATGTATACTGCGACAGCTCTATACAGAGTGCGGACATTCCAAGTGCAGATGCGCCAATCATGGACCTTTTAACGTTTGCGGGAGTCGTCAACATAGTGGTGTTCCGTTTTTAATTTTCTAATCCGACGTCCCAACCCAAATTTTGTCGTTCTACCTTGAACGGATGCTAAAGGTGACGGATGTAACGAAAGGTAGCTACCCAGGTGACACCGCAGGGAGGTTTGTGTCCACATTTGAGAAGAAATAAGATTAACATAACCTTAAAGTCAATCCCCAATGACCTGCATCAATTAAAAGTACTTATGTATGCAAAATTTCAAGCATATACCTCAACACGCTGGACCCCAATCGTGATTTCGGCAGACGCGTAGACGGACTTGGTATATCCAACGTGTTTCCAGTGTGATAGAGTACGACTGTGTCTAACTTCATTCTATACTTCAAGCATTTGAACCATTTTCCTACACCTCCCTAACACTGTGTGCCAGCTGTAGCATTACCTAACCAAAATCCATACCACCATCATCCATAAACTAATTGAATATTTGAATGAAATTTTCTTGCAAGAGCACTACCATGCGGCCATTGCTGTTTGGATGCTGTTGCTCAATGCTAGGTAGTCAGCTGTAAAGATTCGCTGGCCATTTCTGATGTCGGTTGGTTTTTTCTTGCCTCATTTTTTCTATCCTTTGTTTTTTTTTCTTTCATGTGAAATAAGGGTGGTTCTTTTGTGCTGGTTCGGTTTGCGTTTTGTTTTTTTTTTTTTTTTTGACAGTTGTTATGACTAGGGTAGAGGGATTAAAATGGGTGTTTAAAATAAAGAATATTGGGGAAAAATTAACATGGATTATATTCTTGCCTGGGGGCCTGTTATTTTGCATAAATAATAGTCATATAATTTAAAGTGTCTGAAAATGCCTAAAGAGCTTTTTTTTCTTCAATATTATGAAGCAGGCATAAATTGAAGTCATAAAATTAGTTAACAAGTGGAGCATGAAAAACAAGTATAATGTTCGGATTTAGGTCAAATCAAAATTAATCTAATTTTGAGTGGTTTCATGATAAGGTGAATAAAAAATTGAGACTTAGGTTGGAAAAAATTAGCGAAATCACGGAAAAGTTAGTAGATAGGCTACAGATAACAAGTAATCTAAGCGGAAGATTCGCTACAAACTAGATATTCCCGTGGTTGTTGTTGTAGCCACATGTTGCAAGCAGATATATCGAATCTTCTTCAGTCTCACTAGCTAACTCTTCTCTCTGAGATCATTCTGATCAATGGTTCCTAGATACAGCTCTAAAAATCTGGGTACTTCAGCGGGTTCGGTCCACAGTGCCTCTGCATTTAGATTCGTTGGTATCGCCGGGCATCTAATAGGTGATAGGTGCCATGGGGTGTAGTGCCGCACTCAGCGCAGATTTTTATAAAAGTTTCGTCTAACCTTGAACTAGTGGTGTCGCTTTGCTGCACGCCGTCCGGACTCGGCATAAAAAAGGAGTCCCCTTATAATTGAGCTTAAACATTAATCGGGCTGCACTCATCAAAATGAGAGAAGTATCCCCTCTTCCTAGATGGAATGTTCATGGGAAATTGAGTAGTGTTGTTGTTGTTGAAGCCACATTTTCATGTGGAGGTGGTGATCCTCATCAAGTTCCTTTAGGTGAGCAAGCTCGTTCCGTTCCAAAAGACTGATCACTGTTGGAAAAGAGTGGCCATTGGTTATTTAAAGGCCCCAAACTGAAACTCTCCGCTCGATGCCGCTGATTGTCCGCGACTGCTGTTGTAGCTACTCAGTATGCAAGCTCGTTCCGTTTCAAAGGACTGATCGCCGCGGGAATGGTGTGGCCATTGGTAAATAACCAAAGGCCCCAATAACTCGCCTTGACATATCGAGCATCAAAGGCACTCAGAATTTGTCGGTGCTGCCTGACCTCTCACTGAAACTCTCCGCTCGATATCGCTAATTGTCCGCGACTGCCGTTGCAGCTACTCAGTATGGAGAATTCCACTATCCGCAGCCTGTGGACTCGCCGTGTAGCTCGCAGCTAAGCAATGAACACCGCACCTATCCCTAGCAGGGGGAAATTTGATAGTAGTAACCTTGAACGATTCGATCCTTCTTCTGTTCCTTTGGTAACAAAATGGACGAAAACGTCAAAGTGAGTCTGAGGGCAGACTGCCACTTAAACCTTACATAACCTACTGTATTTTGGTGGACATTCTGTAGACCCGTTTTGTATGATTCAGTTGTGAGCGGAACTGTTAGGTGTTAGTGGACTGTGTTCTTAAACATTCTCATATTCTTCTTCTTCTTTGTGGGAGGGAGGCCAGCTCGGTGAGACGAAAGTTCGAGTGATTCTCTCGATGGCAGCTCAAGAGAAGCTATCTAGATGTAGGTTCACAGGGTTCCTTAAACCTAAGGATCTTGCAAATACAATTTCCCCATGATCATTCTATTAAGGAACAGGGGCAAACTTCTCACCTCTATCAATGATTACTGTCCAATTCAAGTTTATCCCCAATAATATGGGGGCTTCTTTTTATAGCCGAGTCCAAACGGCGTGCCGCCACGGGACACTTCTTAGTTGAGAAGATTTTACGTGACTGCCATACCAAATGGTACAGCATCTCGCAAATATCGCTGGCATTAGGAGGGGATAAACAGAGCTGAAAATTTTTTTCTTAAATTCCCGTCAGGATTTGAAGCCGTTGAACCTGTTCTGCGTCTTAGGCGGACATGCTAACCTCTGCGCTACGGTGCAGACGGTCTATACTCGCAATTTTTTGACATCCTGTTGTTGTTGTTGTCACATTTTCATGTGGAGGTGGCGATTCTCGTCAAGCTTCTGCAGGTGGAAATAGAAATTTTACCCATGAACATTCCACTAAGGAACAAGGGGCAAACTTCTCACATATCAATGAGTGCAGTCCGATTCAATCAGCTCAATGATAAGGGGCCTCCTTTTTATAGCCGAGTCCGAACGGCGTGCCGTAGTGCGACACCTCTTTGGAGAGAAGTTTTACATGGCATAGTACCTCACAAATGTTGCCAGCATTAGGAGGGGAAAACCACCGTTAAAAATTTTTTTTCTAATGGTTTTGCCAGGATTCGAACCCAGGCGTTAAGCGTCATAGGCGAACTTGCTATCCTCTGCGCTACGCCTGCACACCTGCAGAAGAAGAAGACGCTTCTGCAGGTGTGCAAGCTTTTTCTAAAAGCCTCCGACGAATACAGACCAGTGACAACCTCTTCTGGCGCCACGTTGTCCGTTGGAGAATTTCTAGCGGAAATGTAGATCAACGAGCAGTTCTAGTGTTTCCTCCCTAGACATTGTCCATACATTCTCTGACTTCTGAGTATACTCCACCGTGATAGGGCTCGAGGACAGAATCTTCCGTAGCCTAGAGGTCTCAGATGTATCCTCCACGGAGCTGCAGAATTCTACCCAGCCTTTTTCAGCTCGCCCTTATATTTTCTTAGCTCAGCCCTGTATATATCCGAATCGTGTGGTTCTCTTGTGGCTTTTGCTCTGTTGAAGAGTTTTCTGCAGTCCTTCCTTAGACCAACCAGCTGTGCGATCCACCATGGCGGTCGCTGTTTGCCCCTTGGCTTGGCACTAGGGCATGCTAACACAAGCGAGTCATTCAGGGCCTTCGTGATGCGCTTCACCACTGCGTCCATAGCCTCCGTAGTTTCCACTTCCTTTTCTGGTCTGGAAGGGATAGACGTGTAGAATTCTTGACGAAATGTATCCCAATCCGCTTTTTTTCTGTTGAGCCGAGGGACCACTTCTGCAGTATTTTCTCGAAAGGTGAAACTAATATAACGATGATCAGAGAAAATGTGGCCATCCAACACTTCCCAGTCACATATTCCTCCACTTTTATCTTCCTATACCAAAGCAGGCCTGCTCCTGCTTATAAAGGTCGGGTTATCACCTCTATTACAAATCGCCAGAATCGCCAAATATCACTCCTATATAAACCCAAGTCCCGATTAGTCTTAACTTAAATTTTTAAATGGTACGTAAAGTACGCATATCCCCTATAACTAAAACCATTTGTGGAAATTTTAAGAGGAGCCCTCTTAAGTTTTTTAATAATTTTCGTTAAAATTGAACTTTGTTTCGCTATGTTGTTAAGTATAATTTTTAGTACTTGGGTGCGTATGGTTGTTACAGCATGCCCAACATAATAAAGTTACTCATTCGCTATGATGGCCATCAGCCATATATTGTAAAATTAAATTTGATATACGAAAATCGATTGCCTCGATTGTCTCTGGAATAATTTTAAAAGGTTAGTTTAAAATTTTTTCACTTCCAATGTTGGTAAAGGAAAGGGAAGTCTGGCTATATGATACTTCATTTGACAAATAAAATACCAAATCACTCTGAATTCTAAGATGATCTAGACATGTCCGTCCGTCTGTCCGCCGGTCGATAGAAATCACGCTACAGTCTTTAAAAATAGAGATATTGAGCTGAAACTTTGCACAGATTCTTTATTCATCCATAGACAGGTTAAGTTCAAGGATGGGCTATATCGGATTATATCTTGAAATAGCCCCCATATAAACAGATCGGAAGTTTTAGGGTTTTAGGCCCATAAAAGCCACATTTATTATTCGATTTTGCTGAAATTTGGGACAGTGATTTGCTTTAGGCCCTTCGACATCCTTTGTCATTTTGGCCCAGATCGGTCCAGATTTGGATATAGCTGCCATATAGACCGATCCTCCGATTTAGGTTGCCCGATTTTGCTGAAATTTGGAACAGTGTGTTGTGTTAGGCCTTTTGCTGTCCTTCTTCAATTTGGCCCAGATCGGTTGAGATTTGGATATAGCTGCCATATAGACCGATCCTCCGATTTAGGGTCTCAGGCCCATAAAAGCCATGCTTATCATCCGATTTTGCTGAAATTTGAGACAGTGAGTTGTGTTAGGCCCTTCGACATCCTTCGTCAATTTGATCCAGATCGGTTTAGATTTGGATATAGCTGCCATATAGACCGATACTCCGATTAAGGGTCTTAGGCCCATAAAAGCCATATTTATCATCCGATTTTGCTGAAATTCGGGACAGTGAGTTGTGTTAGGCCCTTCAACATCCTTCGTCAATTTGGCCCAGATCGGTTTAGATTTGGATATAGCTGCTATATAGACCGATCTCTCGATTTAGGGTCTTAGGCCCATAAAAGCAACATTTATTGCCCGATTTTGCTGAAATTTGGGACAATGAGTTAAGTTAAGCCACTTGACATAATTCTGCAATATCGCACAGATCGGTCCAGATTTGGATATAGCTGTCATATAGACCGATATCTCGATTTAAGGCTTGGGGCCCATAAAATGCGCATTTATTGTCCGATATAGCCGGAATTTGGGACAGAGCTTTGTGTTAGGCTCTTCGACATTTTTCTGCAACTTGGCCCAAATCGGTCCAGATTTGAATATAGTTGCCATGTAGACCGATATCTCGATTTAAGGCTTGGGGCCCATAAAATGCGCATTTATTGTCCGATATAGCCGGAATTTTGGACAGAGCTTTGTGTTAAGCTCTTCGAAATTTTTCTGCAACTTGGCCCAAGTCGGTCCAGATTTGGATATAGTTGCCATGTAGACCGATATCTCGATTTAAAGTCTTGGCCCCAAAAAGGCGCATTTATTGTTCGATTTCGCCGAAATTTGGGACAGTGCGTTGTGTTAGGCTCTTCCACATTTTTCTGCAACTTGGACCAAATCAGTCCAGATTTGAATATAGTTGCCATGTAGACCGATATCTCGATTTGGTCCCATAAAATGCGCATTTATAGTCCGATTTCACTGAAATTTGACACAGTGACTTATGTAATGCTTTTCGACATCCGTGTCGTTTTTGATTCAGATCGGTTTATTTTTAGATATGGCCACTAAAAAGACCAGTATTTTTTTATACACAATTGAACAATGACTTACTTAGTATTTGGTCCAAATCGGAACATATTTCGATATAACTGCTAGGGGACATAGGGTAAGCAATTTTTATCGGATTTTCATGAAAGGTGGTTAACATATATACCCGAGGTGGTGGGTATCCAAAGTTCGTCGCGGCCGAATTTAACGCCTTGTGACTAGTTGTATTTACTGCTAGTTTTCATAAGACTTCAAGACCATGCCAGCATATCTCAAAACACCTACAATTATTTGTCTTAAAATGCTAGAGATGATATATAGTTAATTTTATTTTGATGCCTTCCATGTAACCCAGCTCGTTTGTATGCCGCTGAGCAGGTCTTTCCGTCGAGCAGGTGCTCTGTCTTTGGATTGTCCCTATCACCAGAAATTGTTGTGTTGGTTGAAGAACACCGGTGCTACTGGCAGTTACTACAATTGTTGTCAGTGAAAATATTTGTAGCTAACTTTAGTGTTCTAATGCTGCTACTTTCGGTAGTGTTGGTTTATTTCTGTTTTGCTTTGTTTTCGCCATGAAATGAAATGACAGTAAAACGATACTTTATTTACACTTGAGCAAAATGCTGCACATTTGAGCAGGATATCAGTGGCACTAAGGACATACATACTACCCACACACTTACATCAAATACAAATACTGCAAAGCACGCACGTAAATACATGCAGTTGAATGCAGGGGGTATATTTGCTAAGATAGTCGGATTTTTAGTGCTTATCAAAGGGTTACAAAATAATGGATTCAGAAAAAAAGCAAGTAAAAGCGTAAAAAGTTCGTCCGAGCCGAATCTTGT
>NC_081554.1:23070865-23148054 GCF_963082655.1 Stomoxys calcitrans
TGGAAGCTATATCTTAATATCAACCGACTTGGTTCAAAATCAATAGCGTTCGTCCTTGAGCCAAAAAAGAGACTTGTGCAAAATTTCGTGACAATCGGACAAAAAATGCGACCTGTAACTTGATCACAAGAATACATGGACAGACAGACGGACATAAATAAATCGAATCAGAAAGTAATTCTGAGTCGATCGATATACTTATCAATGGGTCTAGCTCTTCAACTTCTTAGCGTTGCAAACAAATGCACAATACCACAGCGGTGGTGTAGGGTATAAATAACTTTTCTAGTATTGAGGCGGTCAATAACCAAACGCTGGGCTGATGAATTTAAACTCATAACAAGTAAGAGCGTGCTAAGTTCGGCCAGGCCGAATCTCCACCATGGATCGGATTTGTCGAGTTCTATGCACGGTACCTCTTTTTAGGCAAACAAAGAATATTGAATAAGAACTGTTAGGCTATTGGCGCTATATCAAGTTAAAGTCCGATTCGGACCATAAATGAATGCTGAATATTGTAGAAGTCATTGTGCGTTATTTCAGTTCATTCAGATAAGAATTGCGCCTTGTAGGGGCTCAAGAAGCTAAATCGGGAGATAGGTTTATATGGAGCTGTATCAAACCGTTGATCGATTCAGACCATATTAGATACGTATGTTGAAGGTCATGAGAGAAGCCATTGTACAAGTTTTAACCAAATCGGATGAGAACTGCGGCCTCTAGAGGCTCAAGAAGTCAAGATACCAGATCGGTTTATATGGCAGCTTTATCAAAACAAGGAACCATTTGAACCATACTTAGCGGAGTTGTTGGTATAGTCAGGTTCTATACCGATTTGAGCCATACTTAGCACAGCTATTGAAAGTCATAATAAAACACGTCGTGCAAAATTTCAGCCAAATCGGATGAGAATTGCGCACTCTATTGGCTCAAGAAGTCAAGATCCAAGATCGGTTTATATGACAGCTATACCAGATTATATCCCGGTTTGAATCATGGTTAGCGCAGTTGTTGGAAGTGATACCAAAACACCACGTGCAAAATTTCAGTTGAATTGAACGAGAATTATGCCCTCTAGAGGCTCAAGAAGTCAAGACACAAGATCGGTTTATATGGCAGCTATATCAAAACAAGGAACCATTTGAACCATACTTAGCGGAGTTGTTGAAAGCGATACCAAAACACCACGTGCAAAATTTCAGTCGGATTGAACGAGAACTACGCCCTCTAGAGGCTCAAGAAGTCAAGACCCAAGATCGGTTTATATGACAACTATATCAAAACACGGACCGATTTGAACCATACTTAGCGCAGCTATTGGAAGTTATAACAAAACACGTCATGCAAAATTTCAGTTAAATCGAATGAGAATTGCGCCCTCTAGAGGCTCAAGAAGTCAAGACCCAAGATCGGTTTATATGGCAGCTATATCGAAACATAGACCGATTTGGCCCATTTACAGCCCCATCCGACCCACCCCAAAAAAAAGTATTTGTGCAAAATTTCGAGCAGCTAGCTTTACTCCTTCGAGAGTTAGCGTACTTTCGACAAACAGACGGACGGACATGAATAGATCGACTTAAAATGACATGAGGAACAAGAGTATATACACTTTATGGGGTCTCAGACGCATATTCCGAGATGTTACAAACAGAATGACAAAATAAGAATATCCCCATCCTATTGTGGAGGGTATAAAAAACCCTTACCACAGATATTTCTGTTTTTATACTCTCCACCATAGGACGGGGGATACTAATTTCGTCAATCTGTTTGTAACGCCTCGAAATATGCGTCTGAGATCCAGGTTGGGATTGTAAATGGGCCAAATCGTTCCATGTTTTGATATAACTGCCATATAACCGATCTTGGATCTTGACTTCTTGAGACTCAAGAGGGCGCAATTCACATCCGATTTGGCTGAAGTTTAGCACGTGGTGTTTTGGTATCACTTCCAACAACTGTGCTAAGCATGATTCAAACTGGGATATAATCTGTTATAGCTGTCATATAAACCGGTTTTTGATCTTGATTTCTTGAGCCAATAGAGCGCGCAATTCTTATTCGATTTGTCTGAAATTTTGCATGATGTGTTTTGTTATGACTTCCAATAGCTGTGCTAAGTATGGCTCAAATCGGTATAGAACCTGATATAGCTGCCATATAAACCGATCTGGGGACTTGACTTCTTGAGCTTCTAGAGGGCACAATTCCTACCCGATTTGGTTGAAATTTTGTACAACGGCTTCTCTTATGACCTTCAACATAGGTGTCTAATATGGTCTCGTCCGATTTAACTGAAACTTTTCACGTAGTGTTTAGGTATCACTTCCAACAACTGTGCTAAGCATAATTCAAACCGGGATATAATGTGATATAGCTTGTATATAAACCGATCTTGGATCTTGAATTCTTGAGGCAATAGAGCGAGAAGTTATCATCCGATGTGGCTGGAATTTTATATGAGGTGATTTGTTATGACTTCCAATAACTGTGCTAAGTATGGTGCAATTCGGTACATAACCTGATATAGCTGGGTCTTGACTTCTTCAGCCTCTAGAAGGCGCAATTCTTATCCGATTGGAATGAACTTTTGCACGACGTGTTTTGTTATGATATCCAACAACTGTGCTAAGTATGGTTTAAATCGACCCATAACCCGATACAGCTGTCATATAAGCCGATCTTGGGTCTTGACTTCTTCAGCCTCTAGAGGGCGCAATTCCTATCCGATTTGAATGAAATTTTATACGAAGTATTTTGTTATGATATCCAATAACTGTGCTAAGTATGGTTCAAATCGGTCCATGTTTTGATATAGCTGCCATATAAACCGATCTTGGGTCTTTACTTCTTGAGCCTCTAGAGGGCGCAATTTTTATCCGATTGGAATGAAATTTTGCACGACGTGTTTTGTTATGATATCCAACAACTGTGCTAAGTATAGCGCAAATTAGTACATAACCTGATATAGCTGCCATATAAACTGATCTGGGATCTTGATTTCTTGATCCTCTAAACGGCGCAATTCTCATCCAATTTGGAAGACATTTTGTACAACGGCTTCTCCCATGACCTTCAACATACGTGTCCAATATGGTCTGAATCGATGTACAGCTTGATATAGCTCCCATATAAACCTCTCTCCCAATTTTGCTTCTTGAGCCCCTACAAGGCGCAATTATTATCCGAATGAACTGAAATATTACACATTTACTTCTACATTTATTTACAATTTCAGGATTTATTTACAATTTTCAGCATTTATTTATAACTTGATATAGCTCCAATAAAGTAACAGTTCTTTTTCAATATTCCTCGTTTGCCTAAAAAGAAATACCGCGCATAGAACTCGACAAATGCGATCCATGGTGTAGGGTATATAAGATTCGGCGCGGCAGAACTTTGCACGCTCTTACTGGTTAATATTTACGTCACATTTAAAGTCTGATACCAAAGATCCGCAATCCTTCAAAAGCATTTAAACATTTTTAGAATACAAAAAAAAAGACTATTGCGCTTTTACAAAATTGTTTTTGCTCAACATAAATCCTCTACCACGATGTTACAATTGAATCTAAACTGTCGCTAAGCATTCTTAGCATTGAAAAAAAAGAAATAATAAAAAAATCACCATCCCACACAAACCACGTCAGTAAAGAAAAACAAATTTTTGTTTTGCGTTTTAATAATATTTTTAATATACAAACGTTACGGTTCAATGAACTTGGACATAAAACCCTTTACGGAAACATATGTTGCCATTACCTTTTGTTAGTTAAACAAAAAAAAAAAGAGAAGCGCTCTCACACCATCAGTGTTGCGGGTATTTTTATGCTTTAGGCAGCAGATTTTCACATCAACCCAACTAAACAAAAAAGTGTGAAATCATGAAATAAATCAGTTTGCCTCAAACAAGCTTAAAAAAAGAAAACCTGCCAACAACACACTCGTCCAAATACATAGAAATATATGTACATTGTACACACATATATATGCAGGATAACCAAAAGTAAATAACACATCCTAGCTAAGAGAAATATACATTTTACAATTTAACACATGGCCAAACAGAGGATAGCCAGCACAATGACACTGACCGGATATTCGAACATTTGGATGAAATTAACATTTGGCCATAACAGCATTTGTCCAAAAACACAAAATGTCAAAATTGAATAAATATTCGTGTATACGAATCATCACTTGGTAAACACACAGACACAGTACAAATATACCGAGTAAATTGTGTGTTTCACGCCAAAATGTGTGTTTTTTAACAATAACTGATATACATTCAAAACGAGATAAGTCGTCATCTGTGTTAACTTTTCTTTTTATACCCACCACCATAGGATGGGGGGTATATTCATTTGTTTATACCGTTTGTAACACATCGCAGTATCCATTTCCAATATTCCAAAGTATTTACATATGCTTGAATGTGGTAAAATTCTAAAACGATTTAGCGATGCCCGCATATATTGCCAGTCTGTCAATCTACTTATATGTATGTCTTTCTATCTGTCTGTCTGCCTTTGCCTACACTACACCACCACTGTGGTACAGGGTATTATAGATTTGTGCATTTTTTTTGCAACGCTAATAAGGAGAAGAGCTAGACCCATTGATAAGTATACCGATCGACTCAGAAAGACTTTCTGATTCGATTTAGCCATGTCCGTCTGTCCGTCTATGAGTCCATGTATTCTTGTAATCAAAGTGCAGGTCGTATTTGTTGTCCGATTGTCACGAAATTTTGCTCATGTCACTTTTTTGGCCCAAGAACAAACGCTATTGATTTTGAAAAAAATCTGTTCAGATTAAGGTATAGCTCCCATATATATCGTTCATCCGATATGGCTTCTCAAGGCTGTAGAAGCTACAATTTTCGTCTGATCTTTATAAAATTTGGTGTTGAGATTTTTATTTGAGGTCTACATATCTGTGCAAAATTTCATAAAAATCGGTTCAGATTTAAGTATAGCTCCAATATATATCTTTCATACGATTTAATCTATTAAGGCTGTAGAAGCCACAGTTTCAGTCCGATCATTAAAATATTTTGCGCGACGTTTCTTATTTGACGTCATAATATGTGTGAAAAATTTCATGAAAATCGGCCTAGATTTAGATATAGCTCCCATATATATTTTTCATCCGATATGGCTTTTTAAGGCTGTGGAAGCCACAATTTTGGTCCGATCTTTAAAAAATTTGGTGTTGGGTATTTTATTTCAGGTCTACAGATGTGTGCAAAATTTCATAAAAATCGGTTCAGATCTAGATATAGCTCCCATATATATCTTTCATACGATTTGATATATTAAGACTGTAGAAGCCACAATTATGGACCGATCTTCACCAAATTTGGCGTGGAGTCATTCATGTCAAGTCTCAATATATGTGCCAAATTACTTAAAAATCGGTTTAGATTTAGATATAGCTCCCATATATACCTTTCATCCGATTTGGCCTTATAAGGCTGTGAAATCCACAATTTTGGACCGATCTTTACAACATTTTGCATAAGGTGTTTTATTTATTTCATAGAAATCAATTTAGATATAGCTACCATATATATCGTTCCTCCGATATGTCCTTTTAAGGCTGTTGGATCCACAATTTTCGCCCAACTTTGCATGAGACGTTTAAATTGACGTTCAATTACATGCGCAAAATTTCATTAAAATCTGTCCTAATTTAGATATAACAAATAAAAAGGCGTTAAGTTAAGTTAAGTTAAGGCGGGCCGAACTTTGGATACCCACCACCTCGGGAATATGTAAACCACCGTTCATCAAAATCCGGTAAAAATTGCATACTTTATGTCCCATAGCAGTTATAACGAAATATGTTTCGATTTGGACCAAATACTAAATAATAAGTACCAGTCATTGTTCAATTGTGTACAACAACATTTTGATCTTTTCAGTAGCTTTATCTAAAAATACACCGATCTGAACCATATACAACGTAGATGCCGAAAAGCCTAACTAAGTCACTGTGTCAAATTTCAGTGAAATCGGATTATAAATGCGCCTTTTATGGGGCCAAGACTTTAAGTCCAGATATCGGTCTATATGGGAGCTATATCCAAATCTCAACTGATTAGGGCCAAGTTGCAAAAAAATTTCGGAGAGCCTAACACAACGCACTATCCCAAATTTGGATGAAATCGGACAATAAATGCCCCTTTTATGGGCCCAAAACCTTAAACCGAGAGATCGGTCTATATGGCAGCTATATCCAATTCTTCACCGATCTGTGCCATATTACAGAAATATTTCAAGGGGCTTAACTTAACTCACTATCCCAAATTTCGGCGACATCGGACAATAAATGCGTCTTTTATGGGCCCAAAACCGTAAATCGAGAGATCGGTCTATATGGCAGCTATATCCAAATCTAAACCGATCAAGGCCAAATTGCAGAAGTATGTTGAAGGACCTAAGACAACTCATTGTCCCAAATTTCAGAAAAATCGGATAGTAAATGTGGCTTTTATGGGCCCAAGACCTTAAATCGGAGGATCGGTCTATATGGCAGCTATATCCAAATCTGGACCGATCTGAGCCAAATTGACGAAGGATGTCGAAGGGCCAAACACAACTCACTGTTCCAACTTTCAGCAAAATCGGATAATAAATGTGGCTTTTATGGGCCTAAGACCCTAAATCGGAGGATCGGTCCATATGGCAGCTATATCCAAATCTGAACCGATCTGGGCCAAATTGAAGAAGGATGTCCAAGGGTCAAACACAACTCACTGTTCCAACTTCCAGCAAAATCGGATAATAAATGTGGCTTTTATGGGCCGAAGATCCTTAATCTGAGGATCGGTCTATATGGCAGCTATATCTAAATCTGGATCGATCGGGGTCACATTGACGAAGGATATCGTTGGGCCGAACACAACTCACTGTTTCAACTTTCAGCAAAATCGGATAATAAATGTGGCTTTTATGGGCCTAAGACCCTAAATCGGCGGATCGGTCTATATGGGGGCTATATCAAGATATAGTCCGATATAGCCCATCTTCGAACTTAACCTGCTTATGGACAAAAAAAAAGAATCTGTGCAAAGTTTCAGCTCAATATCTCTATTTTTGAAGACTGTAGCGTGTTTTCAACAGACAGATGGACAGACGGACGGTCATGTCTAGATCGTCTTAGATTTTTACGCTAATCAAGAATATATGGACTTTATAGGGTCGGAAATGGATATTTCGATGTGTTGCAAACGGAATGACAAAATGAATATACCCCCATCCTTCGGTGGTGGGTATAAAAATCCTCCCCAAAGAGGTGTCGCATTGCGGCACACCGTACGGGCTCGGCTATAAAAAAGGTCCCTTATCCCTGATAAACTCAACTTGAATCGAAAAGCACTCATTGATGTATGAAAAGTTTGCCCCTGTTCGGCTCCTGGCCAAATTTTTAATCTACTCCCAAATGCCTATCCTTTGAGCCACACATTACTGTATTGGTAAATATTTCGGGTTTAGGGGGTATTTCGGGGGTGGTCACTTGGCCGTTAAAGTGAATACAAGATTCGTTCACTACTTTCAGAAACTTTTCGTATGTGTCCCACAATGTCATGATCGTTATATAAGTTGTGTTTGAAGGTGGGGTGGACCCCAGAGTTTTTGTCCCGAAAATCAATAAACATCCACTCCAAATACCTTTTATATAATAGGGTGGTATTTTGGGGTGGAGCGGCTCCCCAAACACATGGCTCTTTATTGACGCGATTGGTCTGTATATCATTTGAGGGGTTTTGGGTTGTCCCCGCGGCACCCGGGTGATTGTTAGAGTGGAAAAAATTTCGAACTAATCGCATTACCAATCTCCGAGATCTGGTATTTTTGAAATTAGGGTAATGAGAAGTGTTTTTGAGTGGAGACATTTCTACTCAAATATGGATATCAAATTCATGTCCACTCCCAAATCCCTTTACTATAAACCCCATTTTGTCATGGTCGGTAAGTATGAACCGTTTGGAGGGTGTTTTGGAGGCAACCGGCACTTTGCGCTGAAAATAGATATCAAATTCGTTCTTCACTCCCAAATACCATCGATTTGGCAGACGCATTGTATTCACCCTTGGACCTCGCAGGTTTTATGCAGATATCTGCGTAAAACTCGACATTCGTGTCAGAAATAAAGTTTAGTTTAAGGGGTGATTTAGGGCGTACCCCCAAAATTGGATATCAAATTCGTGTTCTACTCTCAAACACTTTCCTTTGAGTCCCATATTGCCATAATGAGTCAATTAATCTATTCGACGTGTTTTTAGGAGGAAAAGAGCCAAAAGAGCCCTATGTAGCCATGGTCGGCTGATATGCCCATTTGGGCGTATTTAGGGGTGAGGCGACCTCCTATTACTTGGACTTAATTTTTGTATGCCATATTTGTCATCTACTGCCAAATACTTTTCATTTGAGTCCCATGTTAATAGGAACGACGAATATTTTGATTAGAGGAGTTTTTGGGTTGGGGCCGCCCGCTAAGTACTTGGACCCATTACCCATTATTATGAAATTCGTACTCTACTCTTGAATACCTTTCAATTGAATCCCAATTTTGAATATGATTTTCATTTTCCAGTCTCCAATGCCTTTCATTGGATACCCATATTGTGGCCTTCAGTCCTCTTTTGGATTTGGGTGACGTTTTTGGGGTAAGGGGAGGGTCAGCCACCATCCGATAAAAATTATAAAACCTATGTTTCCTTTTTTTGATTCTACGGAACAAACAATCAAACCGAGTCCCATATGGTCATGATGGGTCATATGCCCATTTGGGGAGTTTTTGGGGAGTGGAGTGACTCCCTACACTTCGATCTGATTTTGTATGCCAGATTCGTAATCTACTCCCGAATACCTTTCATTTAAGCCTTATATGGAAGACCAATTTGTCTGTTTTTTAAAAATTTTGGTGATAGGGCGACATTCTGGGTATTTCAACCCAATTTTTTATACCATACTCGTATTCTACTCTTTAATACCTTTCATTTGATATCCATATTGTCTTTATAGGTCCACTTGTGATTTTGGGTGGTATTTTTGGGATAACGGAAAGGGTCCGCCCCCTTCCGATATCAACAAATTATAAAGCATATTTCTTCTTCCTGGCCATATTTGTAATCTATTCCCGAATACCTTTCATTTGAGTCCCATATTGTTATGATCGTCAAATAATCCCATTTTAAGGGGTTTTGGGGCTGGGGCGGCCCCCAGGTACTTGGACCCAACTTTTATTCGTACTCTACTTTTGAATACCTTTCAACTGAAACCCATATTGTCCCGATCGGTCTTCTTTTATTTTTGTCTAGTACTTTTGGGGTTAGGGGGAGCGTCCGCCCCCCTCCCGATATCAAAAAAATATATAGTCTATGTTTCCTTCCAGACCAACCTACAAAATCTGTGAAAATTTCAATGTAATCGGATATATATGGGAGATATATCTAAATCTGAACCGATTTTTTTCAAAATCAATGGCGTTCGTCCTTGGGCCAAAAAAGAGATATGTGCAAAAAATATGCGACTTGTAACTTGATCTCAAGAATACATGGACAGACAGACGGACATCATGCTAAATCGAATCATAAAGTGATTCTGAGTCGATCGGTATACTTATCAATGGGTCTAGTTCTTCTCCTTCTTAGCGTTGCAAACAAATGCACAAAATTATGATACCCTGTGCCACAGGTGTAGGGTATAATAATGATTACTAAAAATTATCCCAATATTCGCACCCAATATAGTCCTCATCAGAACCGATTGCGATGTAGCTGCTGTACTGGACGATAGACGGATCATACTTCTTGGGCCTCTAAATGGCGTTATTCTTATCCAATTGGGCTAAATTTTAGCATAGCGATTTTTTCTATGACCTCTAATATAAGTGGCAAGTATGGTCTAGATCGGTCCAAACCCTGATATAGCTTCCATATAAACCGATCTACCGATTTTACTTCTTGAGTCCCCGAGGGCGCAATTCTCTTCCGATTTGGATGCCATTGGTTGTCGTCTTCTATGGTCTCCAACATCCAATCCCAGTATGGCCCCATTGGTTTATAACTTGGTATAGCTCCAATAGCATAGCAATTCTTATCCAATGTCCTTAGTTTGCCTAAAAAGAGATACCGGGCAAAGAATTTGACAAATGCGATCCATGGTGGAGGGTGCATAAGATTCTGCCTGCCGAACGTTGCTTTCCTTTACTTGTTTTTACTAGGGTATAGCGAAAGAGGCTCCTTCGGAAATGATCAAATTTCATAGAATCGTTGTCCAAAGTCCAAAAATTGGTCGAAGATCCAAAATAGTCAGCATACATGTGGAAATTGAGCATGACACCCACTCCCTAATACTTACTGCTTTCTGTCTGATAATGGCATAAGAATTCCATTATTGTCGTCTGTATTTTCCTTTCCTTAACCATTTTGACCATTGAACGTTCTAGCAATAGCCATTTGGAGTTGCATATATGTCTATATGTCGGAAACCAACACACTTTAATTCTATCATACTAATTTCCGGTAGCAATGTCAGTCCGGACATAGTATCCGTATACAATGGCAGTCAAAAACAGCAACGGTAGTGTTCACAACAGAGATCAATACGAACGGCTGCAACAACCATGCAAAAGCAACAACACTTACAAACACACATAGCCTCATTTATATGGATGTATGCATGTTGTTTTCGTATATCCGTAGAGGCTTTTACAACATACGTTCATCGTTGGCCTGAACACAAACTTGAATGCATAATTATACAAATACTCGTACATATTCGTGGTGTTCACACACACACACACAAATTGGGAAAACATGTACACGATCACAAAGAAGAATGTTGTAGAAATCTGAGATAACAATAAATGAAAAGCAACAACACATACTGCAAATGCAGTGACTCACAGACCAGGTTCTGTTACTTAAATGTTAAGTTTTCTACCAAAAATACGCATCTCTATAGCTTAAAGGAAGAACACAGAGAAAACAAGTAAAAGCGTGCTAAGTTCGGCCGGGCCGAATCTTATATACCCTCCACCATGGATCGCATTTGTCGAGTTCTTTTCCCGGCATCTCTTCTTAGGCAAAAAAGGATATAAGAAAAGAGTTGCTCTGCTATTAAAACGATATCAAGATATGGTCCGGTTCGGACCACAATTAAATTATATGTTGGAGACCTGTGTAAAATTTCAGCCAATTCGTATAAGAATTGCGCCCATTGGGGCTCACGAAGTAAAATAGAGAGAACGATTTATATGGGATCTGTATCGGGCTATAGACCGATTCAGACCATAATAAACACGTTTGTTGATGGTCATGAGAGAATCCGTCGTACAAAATTTCAGGCATATCGGATAATAATTGCGACCTCTAGGGGTCAAGAAGTCAAGATCCCAGATCGGTTTATATGGCAGCTATATCAGGTTATGAACCGATTTGAACCTTATTTGACACAGTTGTTGAAAGTAAAAATAAAATACGTCATGCAAAATTTCAGCCAAATCGAATAGGAATTGCGCCCTCTAGAAGCTCAAGAAATCAAATCCCCAGATCTGTTTATATGACAGCTATATCAGGTTATGAACCGATTTGAACCATACTTGGCACAGTTGTTGGATATCATAACGAAATACTTCGTGCAAAAATTCATTCAAATCGGATAAGAATTGTGCCCTCTAGAGGGTCAAGAAGTCAAGACCCAAGATCGGTTTATATGGTAGCTATATCAGGTTATGGACCGATTTGAACCATACTTGACACGGTTGTTGGATATCATCACAAAACACGTCGTGCGAAATTCCATTCCAATCGGATAAGAATTGCGCCCTCTAGAGGGTCAAGAAGTCAAGACCCAAGATCGGTTTATATGGTAGCTATATCAGGTTATGGACCGATTTGAACCATACTTGGCACAGTTGTTGGATATCATAACAAAACACGTCGTGCAAAATTTCATTTCAATCGGATAAGAATTGCGCACTCTAGAGGCTCAAGAAGTCAAGACCCAAGATCGGTTTATATGACAGCTATATAAGGTTATGGACCGATTTGAACCATACTTGGCACAGTTGTTGGATATGATAACGAAACACGTCGTGCAAAAATTCATTCAAATCGGATAAGAATTGTGCCCTCTAGAGGGTCAAGAAGTCAAGACCCAAGATCGGTTAATATGGTAGCTATATCAGGTTATGGACCGATTTGAACCATACTTGACACAGTTGTTGGATATCATCACAAAACACGTCATGCAAAATTTCATTCCAATCGGATAAGAATTGCGCACTCTACAGGCTCAAGAAGTCAAGACCCAAGATCGGTTTATATGGCAGCTATATCAAAACATGAACCGATATGGCCCATTTACAATACCAACCGACCTACACTAATAAGAAGTATTTATGCAAAATTTCAAGCGGCTAGCTTTACTCCTTCGGAAGTTAGCGTGCTTTCGACAGACAGACGGACGGACGGACGGACGGACGGACGGACGGACGGACGGACGGACGGACGGACGGACGAACGGACGGACGGACGGACGGACGGACGGACGGACGGACGGACGGACGGACGGACGGACGGACGGACGGACGGACGGACGGACGGACGGACGGACGGACGGACGGACGGACGGACGGACGGACGGACAGACGGACGGACATGGCTAGATCGACATAAAATGTCACGACGATCAGGAATATATATACTTTATGGGGTCTCAGACGAATATTTCGAGTAGTTACAAACAGAATGACGAAATTAGTATACCCCCCATCTTATGGTGGAGGGTATAAAAATATTCAGCGGTGGTTTTCCCCTCCTAATGCTGGCAACATTTGTGAGGTAATATGCCATGTAAAACTTCTCTCCAAAGAGGTGTAGCACTGCGTCACGCCGTTCGGATTCGGCTATAAAAATGAGGACCCTTATCATTGAGCTTAAACTTGAATCGGGCTGCACTCAATGATATGTGAGAAGTTTGCCCCTGTTCCCTAGTGGAATGTTCATGGGCAAAATTTGCATTTGCATGTCCCATAGCAGTTATATCGAAATATTATTCGACTTGGATCAAATACTAACATGTACAAGTCATCGATCAACAGTGTATAACAAAATATTGGTCCTATTAGAAGCTATATCTAAAAATAAACCGATCTGAACCATATACAACATGGATGTCGAAAAGCCTAACATAAGTCATTGTGTCAAACTTCAGTTAAATCGAATTAGAAATGCGGCTTATTTGGGGCCAAGACTTTAAACCGACATATCAATCTATATGGCAGCTACATTCAAATCTTGATCGATCTTGATCAAATTGCAGAAATATGTGGAGAGGCTTAAATTAACCCTCTGTCCCAAATTTCGGCAACATCGGACAATAAATGCGCCTTTTATGGACCCAAAACTTAAAATCGAGAGATCCGTCTATATGGCAGATATATCGAAATCTGGACCGATCTGAGCCAAATAGAACAAGGATGTCGTAGGGCCCAACACAACTCACTGTCCCAAATTGCGGCGACATGGGACAATAAATATGCTTTTTATGACCCCAAAACCTAAAATCGAGAGATCGGTCTATATGACACCTATATCCAAATCTGAACCGATTTGTGCCAAGTTGCAGAAAAATGTAGAACAGCCTAACGCAACTCACTATCCTAAATTTTGGCGAAATCGGATAATAAATGTGGCTTTTATGGGCCTAAAACCCTAAATCGGAGGAGCGGTCTATATGGCAACTATATCCAAATCTGGACCGATCTGAGCCAAATTCACGAAGTATATCGAGTGGCCTAACACAACTCATTGTACCAAATTTCAGCAAAATCGGATAATAAGTATGGCTTTGATGGGCCTAAGACCCTAAAACGGAGGATCGGTCTATATGACAGCTATATCCAAATTTGGTCTGATCTGAGCTAAATTGGGGAAGAATGTCTAAAGGCCTAACACAACTCACTGTCGCAAACTTCAGCGAAATCGGATAATAAATGTGGCTTTTATGGGCCTAAGACCCTAAATCGGTGGATCGATCTATATGGCAGCTATATCCAAATCTGGACCGATCTTGACCAAATTGACGAAGGATTTCGAGGAACCTAACACAACTCACTGTCCCAAATTTCAGCAAAATCGGATAATACATGTGGCTTTTATGGGCCTAAGACCCTAAATCGGAGGTACCGTCTATGTGGCAGCTATATCCAAATCTGGACCGATCTTGACCAAATTGACGAAGGATGTCGAGGGACCTAACACAACTCACTGTCCCACATTTCAGCAAAATGGGATTATAAATATGGCTTTTATGGGCCTAAGACCCTAAATCGGAGGATCGGTCTATATGGCAGCTATATCAAGATATAGTCCGATGTAGCCCATCCTCGAATCTGTTTATGGACAAAAAAATAATCTGTGCAAAGTTTCAGCTCAATATTTAAATTTTTGAAGACTGTAGCGTCATTTCAACAGACAGACGGACGGACATGTCTAGATCGTCTTAGATTTTTATGCTGATCAAGAATATATATACTTTACAGGGTCGGAAATGGATATTTCGATGTGCTGCAAACGGAATGACAAAACGAATATACCCCCATCCTTCGGTGGGGGTTATAAAAAGTTGTCGAAAGACCAAACTCAACTCATTGTTCCAAAATTTGGCGAAATCGGACATTAAATGCACCTCTTATGGGCACAAGACTCTAATTCGAAAGATCGGTACAAATCTGGACCGATCTGGTACAAATGCACCTCTTATGGGCACAAGACTCTAATTCGAGAGATCGGTACAAATCTGGACCGATCTGGAACAAATGAATGACAAAATGAATATACCCCCATCCTTAAATGGTGGGTGTAAAAAAAAGCCTTGAAATTTTTGAACATGCTTAAAGTTCCACTGTTTACCATTCAGACTGTCCTATAAAGAACTTCCTAATCATTGAGCTTAAACCTAAATTTGAAAGAACTCAATATGGTGAAAATTTTTACGCCTGTTGCTTAATGAAATGTTTATGTGCAAATTTGTATTTTACATAAGAAGGTTAGCTTGACCCTTAGAAATGGCGTAGCTGAGTTTTAAAGTAAATGCTGGTTTACCTAGACTCCCATTACATTTTTGAATCTTCTACCATTTTTCCCGTGTAGTTGTTTTTTTTTTTTTTTTTTTTCTCCTGAAGCCATTCTGTTTGTAGTAGTAGCCCATTGAAATTGGTAAAGCAAATCGAAATGCAAACATTAACATTTGTATACATACTGGTACACCTTCAAAACAGGTCTTATCTTCCTGTGTTTGTGGGGAATAAAAGAGAGCATGTGTGTGTGTGTAAGTGCCAGTCACACAAGGACCAAGCACAAAACTGGGCTCTTCAAGCGAAACGTAAACAAGCATTTGTGATGCGTGTTTGTGAAAGTAGCCATGCTTGTGAATATCAACTCCCCCAGCATACATTGGCAAGCGTATAGCTCACATATTTGGTAAATTGTTCCTTCGTGGCAACTGCAGGAATGAAAACTACAAAATATACTACTGGAAATATCCCATGGTCTGGCTCTTGTAATATAAGCTTCCTTCTCAATTATACCTAGAAATGCAAATTTGCCCATGAACCTTTCACTAAGGAACAGAGAGCAAACTTCTCACATATCAATGAGTGCTGGCCGATTTAAGTTTTAGCTCAATGATAAGGGTCCTCCTTTTAAAAGCCGAGTCCGAAGGCGTGCCTCAGTGCGATATTTTTTTTAGGGAGGCCACCGCCGCTGAACGCCTGGGTTCGAAACCTGGCCAGAACATCAGAAAAAATTTTAAACGGTGGTTATCGCCTCCTTAAAGCTGGCGGCATTTGTGAGGTACTGTACCGTTTGGTATGGACTTGCCTTTGCTATATGCATGCAGTTACGAAAACAGGCGATATCTAAGGATCCTAAGATTTGATTCTATCAACTTTTCTAGAGTCCTCAGCACAAACAAAGATAGAATTATAGAACGAAAATCTCTCGCCTTCCTGTGGTATGGTTTCCCTGCTTTTAGAATGAAAATAACGTTTGTGTCCCTCCATACCACATATATAAACTGCATACTGATACAAGCAGCGTATATCTCCCTTAGCCAATGAGCCAGTCCATGGAATGCAGTTTGTAATTTAACCGGTGATACATCATAAGGGCTTGGTAATTTAAAGGAGTCGAAACTTCTTATCGCCCAAAGGGTTTGCGGCTCAGACGCAATCTCCCTAATGACCTCCGATGAATGCTTTGTAGTGACAACCTCTTTTGGCACCACGTTGTCCGTTGGAGAATTTCACGGGAAATGGGTATTAACGAGTAGTTCTAGTGTTTCCTCACTAGACATTGTCTATACATTCTCTGACTTCAGAATATACCCCACCGTAATAGGTCTCCAGGACAAAATCTTCCTTAGCCTGGAGGGCTCAGATGTATCCTCCATGGAGCTGCACATTTCCATTTAGGATTTTTTTTTTGAGCCTTTCTCAGCTCGCCTTTGTATTTTTTCTTAGCTCAGCCTTATAGACGTGCCAATGGTGTGGTGGTTTTGTGGCGTTCACCCTGTTGACATCCGAACTTCCCCATATCTGTTGATGTGCATTAGCATCACTTTCTATAATGAGGCTCTTTTTCCTTGCAGAAGTGGCTTCAACCACCAACCTAAGGCTTGATGGAGGCATCTCTCAATCGTGTGCCGTATATTGGGAACCCAGCCAGTAATGAGACTTATTTATTTCAAGGCTGGCTACTACTGAATCTTCAGTGCTTAGCAACGGAAGAAGAAAAACATTCAGACTACTCTTCGCAAGAACACAGGCTCTGTATTTCCCATTCCACGTACTTTTGGATAATTTAAATCCAGGAATTCTTAGTGCTCAAACCATTCCTCCACATACTCATTGTTTCTGAATAAGAACCCAGTTAAATCCTCCTGCCATCAGTCCATACATTTAGTGCCGTGGAAGCGGATTTACAATGGTGGAGATTTTTCTGAATAGTCAAGACCATAGTCAATATTCCGAATTCCCACTACTGTTGGGTTAGCCTCGTCTTCTGAGTCATCCAGGAGTTCATCTTGTCCAGACCATAGTCAATATTCCGAATTCCCACTACTGTTGGGTTAGCCTCGTCTTCTGAGTCATCCAGGACTTCATACTCACAAGTCTCATTCGAACTTGTCATGATCTTGATGACCTTACACATCCAGGGGCATCAGAGAAATCATTGGAACCACTCGTCCTCAAAACACAAGACACTTGCGGTGTGGACGATTACTTCATAGGTGATTCACTAGCTGCTGATTTTCCTTTCATCCCCGCTAGCGCACATCTTGAACCTAATCCAACTGGATGACCCACCCTTTCGACGACTTTCCCTCCTATTTTAATCGTGGCTGGGGGATTTTCAGTCTCCTACTGCACGATACAACTCCTTTAGACCTGTTGAGATCTGCAAGACAGACGGAGTTTAGCACGAATACTGCATGTCTCAGCAAGATTGGGATTAGTATCCAATCGTGTGTTATTGGTCGAGAACCCAGTGCTAGGCCAGTGACTAAACCCACTGCTACGAGTGGCCGGATCTAGCCAACCTTTTTTCGGGCTCAACGAAACATTTCAATTGAGCATTGATCCCCGAAAGCAAAAAGTTTGTATCTGACCCGATATCAGACTGCATAGTCACAAACTCGAGGAAGCAATTCCACACGAACTTCTTCCTCAGAACAGCGGACACTTGCGGTGTGGACGATTACTTCATAGGTGATTGACTAGCTGCTGCTGTTCCTTTCATCCCCGCTAGCGCACACCTTGAACTTAATCCAACTGGATGACCCTCCCTTTCGAAGACTTTTCCTCCTATTTTAATCTTGGCTGGGGGATTTTTAGTCTCCTACAATCCGCCAGACTTAACGTAGACTCTTCAGAGAAAACTGTTCAGCATACAGCTGAGTCGGCTCCCGATTCCTCAACCTACCGCTTCTATAGACTGCATGATACAACTCCTTTAGACCAATTGAGATCTGGAAGACAGACGGAGTTTAGCACGAATACTGCATGTCTCCGGTCGCCATCAGCCTCATCCAATTCACCAATCTTCCAGCAAGATTGGGATTAGTATCCAATCGTGTGTGATTGGTCGAGAACCCAGTGCTAGGCCAGTGACTAAACCCACTGCTACGCATGGCCGGATCTAGCCAACCTTTTTTCCTGCTCAACGAAACATTTCAATTGAACGTTAATCCCCGAAAGCAATTAGTTTGTATCTGTCCCGATACCAGCGTGGATAGTCACAAACTCGAGGAAACCCAGGCAATTCCACACGAACTTCGGAGTATACAGATGACAGTCCATTGGCTATCCCACTACAAGTGTTCGTAGGTATTTGTATTTTGATACTCGTCAAACTCCATAGATGAGCAAGCTCATTCCAGTCCTAAGGATCGATCGCCACAGGAACGTTATAGCCATTGGTTATTTAAAGGCGCCAATAACTCACCTTATCATATCAAGCATCACTTGCACTCAGTATTTTAGCAATAGTCGGTGCCGTCCGGCCTCTCACTGAGATTCTGCACTCGATGTCGCTGATTAACCGCGACTGCAGTTGCAGCTACTCCTTATATGGAGCATAGCACTATCCACAACTTGTGAACGTGGCCGGTAGCTCTCAGCTGAACTTCCCATAATGACTTTGAACAACACACAAATTTGAGCCCTTAGTTCAAGGCTGTGTGGCCAGCACGGATAGCCCTGTTCTTCACCCTTTTCGTTAACTACCATCACCAAGCTGTCCCTGCCGGCCATAGCAAAGGTTCTTGGACCCATATTACAATTAATCGCCTTAGTTCTTCAGGGCATAGGATGCCTTCTAGGTGACCGCCCTCCGGCTGACGGCTGTGCCGTTTCCGAATCTTAGCCTTTGGGGTAGCCTGTAGAGCGAATCTCCAAAACCCAATTAAGGGAGCCACTCTCCTTATCGGTGAGAATTTAAAATCATTTGAACCAAGCGAATTTAATAAACAGCGAATTGGTTTGCCAGAGAAGGCCGATGGGCCAAGCAAATTATAAGCAGGTAAAGACGATTATTTAGACTCGAACCGGATGTCTTTGTTAAAAGCCACGGCTGACCCGTCATTTTTCGGCTAGTGGAGCCTGGCGCAGACAATATGCTACAGCCTGACCCCCCAACACAGCAGCTTTTGGGTTTTTGGATTACATTCTAAGCCTAATGCCGGTCTCTAGATCTGCCGCTCCACTGGAAACAGGCACAGATTATCAACCGCCTATTGGATAACACTATCGTAGCAAACCTTGAGGGACTAAAATTTTTTCCCCTTTTTCGTCCTTGGCCCAAAAAACTAACATTCTTGAATACAAGAATACTTGGACTCACAGACGGACATGGCAAAATGGAATACAAAAGTTGAGTCTAAGTCGAATGGTATCCACAAAATTATAATACGCAGTGGTGGTGTAGGGTAAACAAATAATTTTAACAGTCTTAACGTTTGATACCTCTTTCATGACTCCCTATATACCACCTCTCTCTTTTTCAATCCGCCCTCATACTCTCTCCTTTACAAGCCCTCTCGCTAGCTCCCTGATACTATCTCTCTATCCCACTCCCTTGTTATACCCTCCACCATAAGATGGGGGGTATACTAATTTCGTCATTCTGTTTGTAACTACTCGAAATATTCGTCTGAGAACCCATAAAGTATATATATTCTTGATTGTCGTGACATTTTATGCCGATCTAGCCATGTCCGTCCGTCTGTCCGTCCGTCCGTCTGTCTGTCCGTCCGTTCGTCCGTCTGTCTGGCGAAAGCACGCTAACTTCCGAAGGAGTAAAGCTAGCCACTTGAAATTTTGCACAAATACTTCTTCTTTGTAAAGGTCGGTTGTGATTGTAAATGGACCATATCGGTCCATGTTTTGATATAGCTGCCATATAAACCGATCTTGGGTCTTGACTTCTTGAGCCTCTAGGGTGCGCAATTCTTATCCGATTGAAATGAAATTTTGCACGACGTGTTTCGTTATTATATTCAACAACTGTGCCAAGTATGGTTCAAATCGGTCCATAACCTGATATAGCTGCCATATTAACCGATCTGGGGTCTTGACTCCTTGAGCCTCTAGAGTGCGCAATTCTTATGCGATTGGAATGAAATTTCACACGACGTGTTTTGTTATGATATCCAACAACTGTGCCAAGTATGGTTCAAATCGGTCCATAACCTGATATAGCAGCCATATAAACCGATCTTGGGTCTTGACTTCTTGAGCCTCTAGAGTGCGCAATTCTTATCCGATTGGAATGAAATTTTGCACGACGTGTTTTGTTGTGATATCCAATAAATGTGCCAAGTATGGTTCAAATCGGTCCATAACCTGATATAGCTGCCATATAAACCGATCTTGGGTCTTGACTTCTTGAGCCTCTAGAGTGCGCAATTCTTATCTGATTAGAATGCAATTTTGGCAAGACGTGTTTTGTTATGATACCCAATAAATGTGTTAAGTATGGTTCAAATCGATCCATAACCTGATATAGCTGCCATATAAACCGATCTTGGGTCTTGACTTCTTCAGCCTCTAGAGTGCGCAATTCTTATCCGATTGGAATGAAATTTTGCACGACATGTTTTGTTATGATATCCAACAACTGTGCCAAGTATGGTTTAAATCGGTTCATAACCTGATATAGCTGTCATATAAACCGATTTTGGGTCTTGACTTCTTGAGCCTCTAGAGTGCGCAATTCTTATCCGATTGGAATGAAATTTTGCACGACGAGTATTGTTATGATATCCAATGAATGTGCAAAGTATAGTTCAAATCGGTTAATAACCTGATAGAGCTGTCATATAAACCGATCTGTGATCTTGACTTCTTGAGCCTCTAGAGGTTGCAATTATTATCCGATTTGCCTGAAATTATGTTTTACGGATCCTCTCATGACCATCAACATACGTGTTTATTATGATCTGAATCGGTCTATAGCCTGATACACCTCCCATATAAATCGATCTCTCTATTTTACTTCTTGAGCCCCCAAAGGGCGCAATTCTTATTCGAATAGGCTGACATTTTACACAGGTCTCCAACATGTAATAATATAATAATAGCAGAGCAAATCTTTTCTTATATCCTTTTTTGCCTAAGAAGAGATGTCGGGAAAAGACTCGAAAAATGCGCTCCATGTCGGAGGGTATGTAAGATTAGGCCCGGCCGAACTTAGCACGCTTTTACTTGTTTAAATTCTGCTGGGCAAGAAAAATTTTGGAAGATGAACTACATGGCCTTACAGACTTTGCATTTTCTACGCCCCTCTATATATAATCCCACTCTTTGGTTTTTTGATACCTCTGCCATGACTCCCTATATACCACCTCTCTCTTCTGCAATCCACCCTCACACTCTCTCCTTTACAAGCCCTCTCGCTAGCTCCCTAACACTATCTCTCTCTCACCCACTCCCTTGTTTTTTTTATCTCTCTGCAATCTCACTATGTCTGACCTTTTTAGTTCCTTTAAAAATGTTTGCTGGGTCCTGTCTTCTCACAAATACAAAAGTTTATTAATGCAGTTTTTCTGTCTGTGTATCAAGCGAATTTAATCACATGGGCCAGTATGCGTGTCATTGTTTTTTGAGTTAAACACAAAGTCTTGTTTAATTCACTTTTCCCACGACTTTTTTTCACTTACTATGCCTCACATTCGCTTACTTACATGGATGTTCCTTCTCATGGTGATGTCATTTTCGTTGGCATGGCTTTTTATGAAACAATAGGGAGACTTATGGAAAATGGACTCGACTGGATAGACTTTTAAGTTTAGCTGTACATGAATGTTATATGATTTCATATTGTCTTTCGAATAGTTTTTTTTTTTGGTATAGTTGGCACTGTAATGGTGCGAAAAGTTAACTTAAATCCAAAGAAAATGTTTAACACTGCTAAAAATGCAGGGGATTTGGAAGTATGAGTGTAGAGGATAGTAGCGATTCGGTTGCACACCAAATTAGCAGCATAAACTTTGTTCTTATCTCAAAACAGAATGTTGGACCATATTCAATTTTTCTTTGGTGAGTTTGATGCATATAATCTGCCACCCAGATCAACTTAATTATTAATTATTCTAGCATTAATGACCTCACAATATTCCTTACCGGGGGTGAGGAATTAATGTCATAATTAAGTCAGCTTGTATGACTGATACTTGTTTTCTAGTTTAAACAAATTCCAACCACATCTGCTGTTTTGCTTTTTGAATATAAGAAAATTAATATGTATTTGTTTTGCTATGTTTGCACAAAAAGTACATCTGCTACCACCACCATATACTCGCTTGTCCTTGCACATCGCAGACTCAGACAGTTATCATTTGGCTCATGTCACTCATTTTGCCTCGGAGTGGTGTTTGTTTTTTTTTTTTTTGCTATGATTTTGGATAATGGAAAATGCTTTTTGGTTAGTACCGCAAAATGACAAATAACAAGTAAAAGCGTGCTAAGTTCGGCCGGGCCGAATCTTATATACCCTCCACCATGGATCGCATTTGTCGAGTTCTTTTCCCGGCATCTCTTCTTAGGCAAAAAAGAATATAAAAAAAGAGTTGCTCTGCTATTAAAACGATTTCAAGATATGGTCCGGTTCGGACCAAAATTAAATTATATGTTGGAGACCTGTGTAAAATTTCAGCCAATTCATATAAAATTGCGCCCATTGGGGCTCACGAAGTAAAATAGAGAGAACGATTTATATGGGATCTGTATCGGGCTATAGACCGATTCAGACCATAATAAACACGTTTGTTGATGGTCATGAGAGGATCCGTCGTACAAAATTTCAGGCATATCGGATAATAATTGCGACCTCTAGGGGTCAAGAAGTCAAGATCCCAGATCGGTTTATATAGCAGCTAAATCATGTTATAAACCGATTTGAACCTTATTTGACACAGTTGTTGAAAGTAAAAAAAAAAAATACGTCATGCTAAATTTCAGCCAAATCGGATAGGAATTGTGCCCTCTAGAAGCTCAAGAAGTCAAATCCCCAGATCTGTTTATATGACAGCTATATCAGGTTATGGACCGATTTCAACCATACTTGGCACAGTTGTTGGGTATCATAACAAAACACTTCGTGCGAAATTCCATTCCAATCGGAAAAGAATTGCGCCCTCTAGAGGCTCAAGAAGTCAAGACCCAAGATCGGTTTATATGGCAGCTATATCAGGTTATGGACCGATTTGAACCATACTTAGTACAGTTGTTGGATATAATAACAAAACACTTCGTGCAAAATTTCATTTCAATCAGATAAGAATTGCGCACTCTAGAGGCTCAAGAAGTCAAGACCCAAGATCGGTTCATATGGCAGCTATGTCAGGTTATGGACCGATTTGAACCATACTTGGCACAGTTGTTGGATACAATAACAAAACACGTCGTGCCAAATTTCATTCTGATCGGATAAGAATTGCGCACGCTAGAGGCTCAAGAAGTCAAGACCCAAGATCGGTTTATATGGCAGCTATATCAAAACATGGACCGATTTTAACTATACTTGGCACAGTTATTGGATATCATAACAAAACACGTTGTGTAAAATTTCATTGCAATCGGATAAGAATTGCGCCCTCTAGAGGCTCAAGAAACCAAGATCCAAGATCGGCTCATATGGCGGCTATATCAAAATAGGGACCGATATGACCCATTTACAATCACAACCGACCTACACTAATAAGAAGTATTTGTGCAAAATTTCAAGCGGCTAGCTTTACTCCTTCGAAAGTTAGCGTGCTTTTGACAGACAGACAGACGGACGGACGGACGTACAGACAGACGGACGGACATGGCTAGATCTATATGAAATGTCACGACGATCAAGAATATATATACTTAATGGGTTCTCAAACGAATATTTCGAGTAGAAACAGAATATTTCAAGTAGAAACCAAAAGAATTACAAACAGAATGACGGATTTAGTATACCCCATCCCATGGTGGAAGGTATAAAAAGTAACCTCGAAAAAAAAATTCTGTGCTACCTAAAAAATTGTTACTTGTTTTCCATACTAAGATGGTTCATGTCTTGTATAGTGTACCCACCTAAGAACCGTTGCGCGAAAGCCGGGCAGTAACATGGAAAGTGCTCCAGCGTCTCATCATCTTCCATACATGCTCCATACATGCCATCACTTGCCGCACTGATTTTCCATAAGTGAGCTCTTAGTCCTATGAGTCCTGTGATGATACCGAAAACTATACTCACCTCCTTCTAACTTCCTTTCAGTAATAGCCTAGTCTTCTCACGATCCGGATCTCCCCATACGATTTTCACCGTCCTACCGACCGTTTCACTATTCCACACTGTTACATGCATATGCTCTTAACTCAGACTGTGTCGAACCAAAAAGCTTCTGTCTATTAACGACAGTCCTCTATCCTTCACTGACAAATCGCCTTCTTTTTATACCCACCACCGAAGGATGGGGGTATATTCATTTTGTCATTCCGTTTGCAACACATCGAAATATCCATTTCCGACCCTATCAAGTCCATATATTCTTGATCAGAGTAAAAATCTAAGACGATCTAGACATGTCCGTCCGTCTGTCTGTTGAAATCACGCTACTGTCTTTAAAAATAGAGATATTGAGCTGAAATTTTGCATAGATTCTTTTTTTTGTTCATAAGCAGGTTACGTTCGAAGATGAGCTATATCGGACTAAATCTTTATATAGCCCCCATATAGACCGATACGCCGATGTAGGTTCTTAGGCCCAAGGGCGCCACATTTTTTGTCAACAGTAAGTTGTTTTAGGCCACTCGGCATCCTTCTTCAATTTGGCTCAGATCGGTCCAGATTTGAATATAGCAACCATATAGACCGATCTCGCTATTTAAGGTATTGGACCGATAAAAGGCGCATTTATTGTCAGATTTCACCGAAATTTGGGACTGTGCTTTGTGTTAGCCTCTTCAACATTTTTCTGGAACTTGGTTCAAATCTGTACATATTTGGATACAGCTGCCATGTAGACCGATATCTCGATTTAAAGTCTTGGCCCCATACACAGTGACATATATACCCGAGGTGGTGGATTCCAAAGTTCGGCCCGGCCGAACATAACGCCTTCTTACGTGTTTGTAGATGCTCAAGATCTGAACTCACCATATTTGGCACATATGTTGAACGTTAATATTATAGCAAACGTCATAGAAAAGAGTTTCAGGCAAAATCGGATAAGATTTAAGTCAATAGTAACACAATAAATTATGATCAACATATGGACCGATATGGTCCATTTACAATCCCACCCGACCTATACTAATAAGAAGTATTTGCGGAAAATTTCAAGATTCCAGCTTTTTTTCTTAGAAATAAGACGGACGGACAGATGAACTGACAGACAGATGGACTGACAGACAGAGGGAAAGACAGACAGGTGGACAGACAGATGAACATGCAGACGGACATAGCTAAGTCAACTCAGAGTGTCAAGATGTTCAAGAATAAATATACTTTGTTGGGTCTCAAAGCCATATTCCGATGTGACAGAAACAAACAGAATGAAAGAACGAGCAAAGCAAAATCTGACGAACTTGACATGAGAGCTATATCTCTATCTGAACCGATTTCGACTAAACTTTATGGGTATTGTGGAATTCGTCGAGGAAAGCGTTGTACACAATTTTGGGAAGATTTGACAATAAATGAGGGTCTAGGAGTGGAGTCCATTTTATTGCTGTATTACTGCAAATCGGACGAACATATATATGGGAGTTATATCCAAATCTAAACCGATTTTTTCCAATTTCAATAGGCTTTGTCTCTAGGCCGAAAAACATGTCCATACCAAATTTTAAGACGATCGGATCAAAATTGCGACCTGTAGTTTGTACACAAATCAACATGGACAGGCGGACAGACAGACGAAGATACCTAATTCGAATCAGAAAGTGATTCTGAGTCGATCGGTATACTTATCATTGGGTCTATCTCTCTTCCTTTTGGGTGTTAAAAACAAATGCACCAAGTTATAATACCCTGTACCACAGTAGTGGTGTAGGGTATAATAAGTATACCCCCATCTTCTGGTGGATGGTAAAAAAAATTTAGAATTTTCCCTAAACTCTCAATATCCATGAAATTTTCTCTAAAGACAAAATTTGTGTGATATTTTCTCTAAAGAAAGATTTCCATGAAGTTTTCTTTGAACACAAAATTTTCATGAAATGTGCTTTAAAGATCAAAGTTCCATAACATTTTTCTCTCAACACAAAATTTCCATGAAATTTTGTCTTTAGGGAAAATTTAAGACAATATTTCCATGAAATTTCTCCAAAGTTCACAATTACATAAATTTTCTTATAGGGGCAGAATTTCCACGAAATTTTCTCTAAAAACAAAATTTACCTAAAAATTTGCATGAAATTTTCTTAAAAAAAATCCGGGTGGAGACCCCCACACTTTTCAGAATTTTGCATTTGGCATATCTGTGCTTGTTTATCCAGTTCTGCGTAAGCATGACTTTTTATTTTTCATATTTTTAATTGTTTTGCATTTAATGAGCTATCCTTGTTAACAAAACGAATGTTGAGCTTTTGCATAGTTGTGCTTGACTAAAACACTGAGTTGTTCACTTTTTTTCGAGGGCAGAATTTAATTAAAATTTATATACAAAACTCATATAAAAGGGCAAAGTGCGGAAACAACAAGAGTTACACACACACACACACACACACATGTACCTGCGTAACAATGCAATATTTTTAACTGTGGAAAAATACAACTTTGATTACCAATTAGCCGGATGTTTGTACATAGTTCCCATGGGTTTTCACTTTATGAGGGCTTAAGCCATGGAGTAGCGAAAACAATTTCCTAGAGGAAATAATGATGTTAGTGTTGGCTTAATTCATAAAAAAAAAAACAAAATCACTACATAAGGAGCCAGAAAATTTTTATGAGACTATCAAATTGCAACAGAAATCATGTCTAACAATGAAATTGATAACCGAAGGAATGCATACCTCATGGTATACACAGGCAAGGTTAAGAAACACTTTCATAGGTAGTTAAGGCATTGAATATGCCTTCCAAGGCCACAAGATCGAAGTCTTGGGATCAAAAATCTAAATATTTGACCATCTTATTTTGTAAACTAGGCCAACATAGCGCAAAAGCTAGCATATGAGCCTTTGCCGCTTAACATCTGGATTCGAATCCGGGCGAGAACACCAGAAAACAATTTTCAATGGTGATGCCCTTCCAATACTGGCTAGCATTTATAAGGTACTATGTCATATAAAAACTTCTCCCCAAAGAGGTTTGTACTGCGCCAGTACTCAAGTAGTACTCAAGAAGGACATTCCTTATCATTGAGTTTAACTTAAATTGCACAGCTTTCATCCATATGTGTGATATTTGCCCATTTTTCTCAATGAAATTTTCATGGCTAAATTTGCATTTGGACTCCCATACACCAGAGACAATCTTAAGGCAATGAGGCTAACCACAGAATGTAAGCTTTGTTTTGTATCAGCTATAATGCCTGGGGAATTCAAACAAGAACAAGTAAAAAGGCGTTAAGGTCTGCCGTGCCGAAATTTGGATGCCCACCACCTCGTGTGTACATGTAAACCCCCCTTCGCCACAATCTGGTGAAAATTGGATAACTTATGCACCCAAATTCGTCACGGACATTGAGTAGTCTAATAAATAAAAGTCACTGTTGAATTTTGTATTTCAAATTTCAACAAAATCGGGTAATAAATAAAGTTTTTATGAACTTCAGACCCTTAATCGGCATATCGGTCTATATGACAGCTATATCTGAATAAAGTCCGATTTATACCATACTAGCTGACCCGGGCCCGCTCCGCTGCGAAGATCTTTTAGTGAAATACCATGCTACGAAAATAGTATATCGCTTGACTAACAGTTTAACATTATAAGTGCCTTTATCTGAATCTGATATGACCTTTATTGGTCTACGAATTTAAGTTTGTATGTAAGGTGTACTCCATTTTTAAAATACTTCATTTCAGCCCGTCTACTCATGATTTCTGATTTAGTGGTGTTTTCGGAGGAGAGGTGGTCCCCCAGATACTTGGCTCTGAAAAAATATCAGCATCGTGATCTTCCCTCAAATACCATTTTTTTTAAACCCCATATTGCCATTGGCTTAAAAGGAGTTTACTAGATGAGGCGTCCCCCATACACATGGCCCAAAATAGGTTATCAAATTCGTTTTCTAATCTGAAATACCTTTCATTTGAGACACATATTGGCATGGTCGAAAAATTTTTTCCCTTCGGGGGTGTTTTTGGAAAGGATGATGCCCTAAATACATGGTCCTACATTTGGATATCAAATTCGTATTCTACTCCCAAATACCTTTATTTTATTATACCATATTGCGATGGTCAGTAAAAAATTGCTGTTTGTGGGGAATTTTGGGAAAGGGGTCCGGAAAATGGGTATCAATTCTTGCTCTACCCCCTAATACCTTTCATTTAAGCTCCACATTGACATGGTCGGTAAATATGCCCGATTAAGGGGTATTGTGGGGATTGGGGTGGTCCCCCAAACACTAAGCCCGGAAAATATATGAGCAACGAGCTCTATTCTCATATATCATTTATTTGAACCCCATATTGCCATTGCCCTCTAAATTGGATATCAAATTCGATTTCTAATCTCATTTAAACTCCTAATTGCAAAAGTCACCAAATATGTCCGGCAAATAGCTCCACTCTCTTTAGGACCCAAATTGTCTTGGTGAGCAAATACATCCTATTTGGGGGTTGTTATGGTGGTGGAACGTCCGCTAGACAGTTTGCCCCTAATGTTGATATCAGATACGTGGTCTACTCCCACATGCCTTTAATTTGAGCCCCATATTTCCATAGTCGCAAAAATGGCGGCCACTCAATGAGTTGGCCTTGAAAATATATATCGGATTCATGATCCAATTTAAAAACCCTCTTATTTGAACCTCATATTGCAATAGTCAGAAAATACTAACTATTTGGGTGGTGTTGTGGGGGTGGCGTGGCCCCATAGACACTTTTCCCGAATATTGATATCAAAGTCGTGCTTTACTCCCAAAGACCTTTCATTTGAGCCCCATATTGCTATGGTCGTAAATTTGCCCACTTTGGAGGATGTTTTTGGTGAGAGGCCGCCCCCAAACACTTGGTCGCATATTTGGATATCAGATTCGTGTTCTACATTCAAATATCTTTTATTTAAGTCCCATATTCCCATGGTCAGTAAATAAGTCCTGTTTGGGGGGAAAGGGGTGGACCCCCAGAAACTTTGTCCCAGATTTGGATATCATATTCATATTCTACTCGCAAATATCTTTCATTTGAGTACCACATTGCCATGGTTGGTAAAAATGTCCGATTTAGAGGTGTTTTGGGTGTTGGGGTGGTCCCCCTAACACTTGGTCCGACAATTGGATATCAGATACGTTTTCTTATCCTAAATACCTTTCATTTGAGTCCCATATTGTCGTGAATGGCCTAAATATATTTTTGGTAGGTTTTGGGGGTGGGCGCCCCCCTCTAGGTACCCCATCTGAAATTTGGATATCAAATTTTTGTTAGTAGAGAGCACATAAAATTTCGCTTAAATCGCACCACGCATCTCCGAGATCTGGCGTTTTTGAAATTAGGGTAAGGGGGAGGGTCCGCTCCCCCTTCAGATATCAAAAGATGTAGTACCATATTTTTACCACGGGGTCATTATGCACCATCTGTGAAATTTCAAGAAAATCAATTCAGCCGTTTCTGAGTCTATAAGGAACACACAAACATACAAACAAACAAACAAACTTACTGATTTTAAATGATCTATCGATTCGACTTCTAAGATAGCAACAAATCTATAGCAAATGCCGAATGAAATACCCTTTCGTAATCTATTTAACTGAATCCTTAACATCCTTGACTGTTAGCTTGTAATATCCATTATAATTAAAGGACACTGTTGTCTAAATTGCATGACTTGTTATTTGTTTTCCCTTGTTTATCTCTGCTCCATGTGGGTGAATTTTTTCCCTTTTCCCCATAAGTAAAAAGCAGTTTACTCATCTTAAGGATTTAATTAGCTCAAGAATCACTCAGCTGTTATATTTCCCAGAAAAGCATGTTACATAAGCAAGGCCATACTTTCAAAACAGAAACATTGAAGTGCGATATCTGATTATTAAGCGTTAATTCTCATTAGGTATGGCTTGAGGGATCTAAACAGAATTCCTGGAGCATTTTTAAGGTGTTGTTTAATTTTAGAAGTGAAAGTCCAAAGCAATTGCAGGAGGTGTTAGATGTGTTTAGACTGAATCTTATGTTTCAGATACAATAGATAATCTACAAAGCGTTTTAAAGTGGGCAGTGTTTGCATGGCAATGAAATAAAGAGAAATATGAAATAGGCATTAGAGTGTCCCGATTTTACTGAAATTTAGGAGTTGTGTAAGGCCACTCGACATTCTTTTCCAATTTGGGGCGGATCGGTCCAGATTTGTATATAGCTGCCATATAGACCGATCTCTCGACTTAAGGTTTTGACCTCTAGAGGGCGCAGTTCGTGTCTGATTTGGCTGAAATTCAGAACAATGACTTATCCTATGGCATTTACTTCTTATCAGTGGAGTTCGGTTGGAATTGTAAGTGGGCCATATCGGTCCATGTTTTAATATATCTGGCATTTAACCGATCTTGATCTTCTAGACTTCTTGAGAATATAGACGCCGCAATTCTTATCTGATTTGGCTGACATTTTGCACGAAGAGTTTTGTTGTGACTTCCAACAACAGTGCCAAGCATGGTCCAAATCCGTTCATAACCTGATATATGTCCCATATAAAATGATTTCCCGATTATACTTCATGCACCAATAGAGGGCGCTATTCGTATCCGATTTCCCTGACATTTTGTAGAACAATTTCTCCTATGATCTTCAATATGTGTACCGAATATGGTTTGATTCTGGTCCATAACCTGATATAGCTGCCATATAAACCGATCTCCCGATTTTACTTCTTAAGTCCCTCTAGGTCGCAATTCTTATCCGATGTGGCTGAAGTTTTGCACGATGACTTCCACTATAATCTCCAACATCCAAACTAAGTACGGTCCGAATCGGTTCATAACCTGATATGGCTCCAATAGCATGCCATTTTTTATCCATTACCCTTTGTTCGTCTATAAAGAGATACAGGGCAAAGAAACTGACAAATGCAATCCATGTTGGAGGGTATATAAGATTCGGCCCGAACGAACTTAGCAGAAAAATGTGCTCAAAAAGGTCAAAGCGGGTGATCTAAGTTTATCAAGCTATGCATGGCTACTTTAAGACTTTAGGGGTCCATACTTGGTGTGATTATTGGCATAGAAAACATGAATCAGAGCATGGAACGTATACGTAATCGAGTTAAGTATACGTTTAGGTGGACGCTTTGTGCACACTGCAGAAGATTGGGGGTGTAAAACTTTCAACCAATGGCTTCGATATTATGCTACCTAATCTCCCATTAACATTTAATTAAGTATCAACGGTAACTTCTCTCTTATCAATGAATGCATTCCGATTAATGTTTAAACTCGATGAAGAGCGGCCTCCTTTTTATGTCGAGTCTGAACGGTGTGCTGCATAGTTACACCAAATGGCAGGATACCTCACAAATGCAGTTGCTCCCTTAATAATGATAAGGGAGCAACCATCCCTGACATTTTTTTTTTTTATTTCCATGCTGGGATTTGAACCTAGGCTCTTAGCATCATAGGCGGATATGCTAATCACTAACCTAAATGTGGCCTCCACGGCGTCTTCGGTATTATTATTATGGGCATTTTGTTGTAGCACCCAGAAGGAGAAGTCCTAGTTCCATTCGAATCGATTGAATTAGAATTATCTTCTGCATCGCATTAGCAATATCTGTTTGGAAATTTGTCTATTCCTCCATAGATTATAAGGATACAGACTGTATTTGTTGTCCTGGCGTGAACATCAGACAAAAATTTTCAGCGGTGTTTATCCCCTTAAAAATTCTGGCTACATTTGTGAGGTATTCTGCCATGTTAAAACTTCTGTACCAATTGATGTCACTATGCGGCACGTCGTTTGGACTCGCCATAATAAAGGAGGCCCCTTATCATTGAGCTTAAATCTTAATCGGAATACACACATTGATATGAGGGAAGTATCCCCTGTTACTTAGTGGAATGTTCATGGGAAATTCAGGTTAGTTTTAGTTATTACTAGCTGGACAGTGCCAGCTCCGCTGCGCCTTCTTCAACGCTCTTATTTTATCTGAGCCCTATAATGACACGGTCAGCAAGAAAGTCCTGTTTGGTGGTTCTGGTAATGCCTTTCAGATATTTCGCCCTAATGTGGATATCATATTGGTGCTCTACTTCTATTTTTTTTACATTTGAACCGGTGAATATGTCCGGTATAAGGGTGTTTTGGGGGGTGAGGTGGATCCCCCTGTGTTTGAGTTGTGCTCTAGTCTCAAATACCTTTCATTTGAGCTTAACTAGTCTATATTCCCATTTGGTGGGCTTTAGAGCTGGGGTGGCCGCCCTAGACATCAGATCGATTTTGAATATCTTTGAGGTGGCGATCAAGATATTCAGGGCTACAGACTAGTTCACATCCACACTAAATATTTTTTTTCTATACCCACCACCGAAGGATGGGGGTATATTCATTTTGTCATTCCGTTTGCAACACAACGAAATATCCATTTCCGACCCTATAAAGTATATATATTCTTGATCAGCGTAAAAATCTAAGACGATCTAGACATGTCCGTCCGTCTGTCTGTTGAAATCACGCTACAGTCTTTAAAAATAGAGATATTGAGCTGAAATTTTGCACAGATTTTTTCTTTGTCCATAAGCAGGTTAAGTTTGATGATGGGCTATATTGGACTATATCTTGATATAGCCCCCATATAGACCGATCCGCCGATTTAGGGTCTTAGGCCCATAAAAGCCACATTTATTATCCGATTTTGCTGAAATTCGGAACAGTGAGTTTTGTTAAGCTCTTCAACATCCTGCGTCAATATGGCTTAGATCGGTTCAGATTTGGATATAGCTGCCATATAGACCGATCCTCAAATTTAGGGTCTTAGGTCCATAAAAGCCACATTTATTATCCGATTTTGCTAAAATTCGGAACAGTAATTTGTGTTGGGCCCTTCAACGTCCTTCGTCAATTGGCTCAGATCGGTCTAGATTTGGTTCAAGCTGCCATATAGACCGATCCTCCGATTTAGGGTCATAGGCCCATAAAAGCTGCATTTATTATCCGATTTTGCTGAAATTTGGGACAGTGAGTTGTCTTAGACCCTTCGATATCCTCCGTCAACATGGCTTAAATCGGTCTAGATTTGAATATAGCTGCCATATAGACCGATCTTCCGATATGGGGTCTTAGGCCCATAAAACAACATTTATTGTCCGATGTTGCCAAAATTTGGGACAGTAAATTAAGTTAAGCCCCTTGACATACTTCTGCATTATCGCACAGATCGGTCCAGATTTGGAAATAGCTGCCATATAGACCGATCTCTCGGTTTTAGGTTTTGGCGCCATAAGAAACGAATTTATTGTCCGATGTTGCCGAAATTGTGGACAAAGATTTAAGTTATGCCCCTCCACATTTTTCTGCTATGGTATGAGTTTTGCACCGGATTTTGACGAAAGGTGGTTTACATATATACCCGAGGTGGTGGGTATCCAAAGTTCGGCCCGGCCGAACTTAACGCCCTTTTACTTGTTTTTGTATTGGTTATCTACATTTGAAACTACATTTCAAAGCTATCACTTGGAATAACACATTTTTGAAGATGCAGGTCCTTCAGTGTCTACCCCAATTTGAGGGTAAAAAGTGTACTCTCCTACTTATGACCTTTTATTGCTCTTCTATTCTATCCTGAACGGCCTTCATTTATTATTAACTAACTTTGTTGTTTGATTTGGAAATAATCGGTCCAGATTTAGATATAGCTCCCATATATGTCTTTCATCCGATATGGCCTCTTAAGGCTATAGAAGTCGCAATTTTGGTCTGGTCTTTAAAAAATTCTGCATGAGATGTTTTATTTGATGTCCAAATACATATGCAAAATTTCATTAAAATCGGTTCAGATTTCGATATAGCTCCCATATATATCTTGATATGGCCTCTTAAGGCTATAGAAGCCACAGTTTAGGACCGACATTTGCCTTCTGGCACGTCCTTTCATTTGAATACAATATATTCTCGGTCGTCCTACATGACCCAAAAGGCAATTTATTTGAATACTTTGTGCCGAGATCTACATGTCCGGCTGACCGGCAGGACATAACCTAGATACTTGAATCCTTATATCAACATTAGATTCGAACTCTAATGTCTTAGAATTTTCCGTTATAATCCCATATTATTCCAGTCAAGCTACACACTCTATTGAAGGGAATTTAGTGGGTGGACCGGTCCCAGACTCTGTCCCAAATATGTATTGTATATCAGATTTGTAGCTCTAAAAAAACTTTAATTTTATACCCATTTTGTGACGTGGACAATTCATGCTCGTTTTGGGGGTTGGAGAGGCCCCGTAGATATCTTGGACCAAATTCTTACAACAGATGTGTACTCAGTTTCCAAATATCTTTCGTTTGATACCCATATTGTCCCAATCGGTAAACATGTCCTGTTGTGGGGTTTTGGGGGTGGGGGGTGGTGGGGGGGCGCCTCAGACATCAAGGAATAAATTTTTATATCAGCATTGGACTCTACCTTTAAATAGCTTTCATTTGATATTCATATCTTCCCAATTGGTAAATTTGTCCTGCTATGGGGTTTTGGGTGGTGGGGAGGGCCCTTAGACACCAAAAAATAATTTTTTGTCTCAGATTTGTATTTTACTTTTAAATACCTTTTATTTGATATCAATATTATTCAAAGCGGTTAAATTGTCCTGTTGTGTGGTGTTTTGGGGGTAGGGGGCCCCCGATACTTAGGGTAACCTTTTAATGCCAAGTTCGTACACTACTCTTAAAGACCTTTCAATTGATACCCATATTGCCCAAAGCGGTGAAAATGTCCTCTTGGGGCTTTTTTGGGGGTAGAGGACCCCCCCGAAACTTAAGAGTGAAATTTGTATACTATATTCGTAGTCAACTCTTAAATACATTTCATTTGATACCCATATTGTCCCAATCGGTAAACATGTCCGTTTGGGTGGGTTTTGGGATGGGGCGTCCCCCCCGATTGTTTGACCCCCAAATTGTTTACCAATTTCTTTTTTTTTTTGGCTATTATAAGGTGGCATATAAAATTTCGGTTAAATCGGTGCACTCATCTCCGAGATCTGGCGTTTTTGAAAATTGGGTATAAGGGAGGGCCCGCCCCCCTTCGGATATCAAAAAATGTAGTACCCTATTTTCACCAGGTGCCCAAACTCTACCACCTGAAAATCGGTTTAGCCGTTTTTGAGTCTGTACGGAACGGACAAACAGACTAACAAACAAACAATGCACATACAACTTTTTATACCCACCACCGACGGATGGGGGTATATTCATTTTGTCATTCCGTTTGCAACACATCGAAATATCCATTTCCGACCCTATAAAGTATATATATTCTTGATCAGCGTAAAAATCTAAGACGATCTAGACATGTCCATCCGTCTGTCCGTCTGTCTGTTGAAATCACACTACAGTCTTTAAAAATAGAAATATTGAGCTGAAATTTTGCACAGATTCTTTTTTTGTCCATAAGCAGGCTATGTTCGAAGATAGGCTATATCGTACTATATCTTGATATGATGGTCTTAGGCCCATAAAAGCCACATTTATTATCCGATTTTGTTAAACTTTGGGACAGTGAGTTGTCTTAGGCCCTTCGACATCTTTCTTCAATTTGGCCCAGATCGGTTCAGATTTGGATATAGCTGCCATATAGACCGATATCTAGGTTTTGGGGCCATAAAAGACGCATTTATTTTCCGATGTCGCTGAAATTTGAGACAGTGAGTTAAGTTAGGCTCTTCGATATCCTTCTATAATTTTGCCTAGATCGGTCCAGACTTCGATATAGCTGCCATATAGACCGATCATCCGATTTAGGGTCTAAGTCCCATAAAAGCCACATTTATTATCCGATTTCGCTGAAATTTAAGACAGTGAGTTATGTTAGGCCCTTTAACATCCTTCGTTATTTTGGCTCAGATCGGTACAGATTTCGATATAACTGCCATATAGACCGATCCTCCGATTTATGGTGCTAGGCCCATAAAAGCCACATTTATTAACCGATTTTGCTGAAATTTGGGACAGTGAACTGTGTTAGGCCCTTCGACTTCCTCCGTTAATTTGGCTTAGATCGGTCCAGATTTCGATATAGCTGCCATATAGACCGATCCTCCGATTTATGGTGTTAGGCCCATAAAACCCACATTTATTATCCGATTTTGCTGAAATTTGAGATAATAAGTTGTTTTAGCCCATTCGACATCTTTCATCAATTTGGTCTAGATCGGTTCAGATTTGGATATAGCTGCCATATAGACCGATTTCTTGATTTATGGTTTTGGGCCCATAAAATGCTCATTTATTGTCCGATGTCGCCGAAATTTGGGGCAGTGAGTAATGTTAAGGGCCTTGACAAACTTCTGCAATATCGCACAGATCGGTCCAGATTTGGATATAGCTGCCATATAGACCGATATCTAGGTTTTAGGTTTTGGGGCCCTAAAAGACGCATTTATTGTCCGATGTCGCTGAAATTTGAGACAGTGAGTTTGGTTAGGCTCTTCGACGTCCTTCTTCAATTTTGCCCAGATCGGCCCAGATTTGAATATAGCTGCTATATAGACTGATCTCTGGATTTAAGGTTTAGGGCCCATAAAAGAGGCATTTATTGCCCGATTTCGCCGGAATTTGGGACAGTGCTTAGTGTTAGGCTCTTCGACATGTTTATGCAACTTGGCCCAAATCGGTCCAGATTTGGATGTAGCTGCCATGTAGACCGATATCTCGATTTAAAGTCTTGGCCCCATAAGAGGCGCATTTATAATCCGATTTCACTGAAATTTTACATAGTGACCTATGTTCGGCTTTTCGACATCCGTGTCGTATATAGTTCAGATCGGTATGAGGTATATGAGTATAAGGTATGAAATTTTCAGCGAATTTTGATGAAAAGTGGTTTACATATATACCCGAGGTGGTGGGTATCCAAAGTTCGGCCCGGCCGAACTTAACGCCTTTTTACTTGTTTTTTTTTCATCCAATTAGACATTTTGATAGCTCCAGTAGCCAAAATTTGTCTCTAGTCTTAAACAAGTGTAAAATTTGTGTAGTGCTTCTATTTCTAGACCCAACTCAAATAAATCCACACAGCCATAATAGCCTGCAACACCTTAGTACTTCGCAAGGGATATAAAGATTTTCCATTTCCCAAGTAATCAACAAAACAGGTCATAAAATCCTTTATACCTCCTAACTATTTACAACAGTTGTGTTATCTGCTAGATTTTGTGAATTTGTTTGCCACAATACTATCATAGGTACAGGATCAACTTAATTTTATTTCCCTGTAAGTACTCGTACTCTCACCACCACAAGCCGCTATTGTAGCAAATGTTTACACACGAAAGGAAAACTATTTAAGTTACACATAAATACCTTACTGACATAGCCCCAGGGACACTTACAACTTTACATGGTGATAGTGAGTAAAATTCCCTACCACAAAAAGAGCAACGTTAGACTAGAGCCTTTATGCCATTTCAAAAAAAAAAAAAAAATGAAAGCATTCATGACCTAAGCGTTTAACCAAAACTGGATGTTTAAGCAAATCTAACGAAAGGATATTTCAGATTTTCATACTTAAAATACTTTAACAGAGAATATGAATGTTGTTCACAACAAATATCATTGCGACGGTATTAATGCAGTATCTGCCATGCCTGGCATGGAAAGCATGAGTCTCAGCCGGAGTTTTAGGTTCACCAAAAGCAGGAAACATAAACCAAATATGAGCAATAGATACAGGAATAGGAGGATGTGTACAAACAGCCAGACTTATGACCAAAACAGTTGCATGGCAAACGGAAATAAGAGAAATGCAAAACGTCGTAATTGTATTTTTATACCCTCCACCATAAGATGGGGGGTATACTAATTTCGTCATTCTGTTTGTAACTACTCGAAATATTCGTCTGAGACCCCATAAAGTATATATATTCTTGATCGTCGTGACATTTTATGTCGATCTAGCCATGTCCGTCCGTCTGTCCGTCCGTCCGTCCGTCCGTCCGTCCGTCCGTCCGTCCGTCTGTCTGTCGAAAGCACGCTAACTTCCGAAGGAGTAAAGCTAGCCGCTTGAAATTTTGCACAAATACTTCTTATTAGTGTAGGTCGGTTGGTATTGTAAATGGGCCATATCGGTCCATGTTTTGATATAGCTGCCATATAAACCGATCTTGGGTCTTGACTTCTTGAGCCTCTAGAGGGCGCAATTCTTATCCGATTGAAATGGAATTTCGCACGACGTGTTTTGTTATGATATCCAACGACTGTGCCAAGTATGGTTCAAATCGGTCCATAACCTGATATAGCTGCCATATAAACCGATCTTGGGTCTTGACTTCTTGAGCCTCTAGAGTGCGCAATTCCTATCCGATTGGGATGAAATTTTGCACGACGTGTTTTCTTATGATATCCAACAACTGTGCTAAGTATGTTTAAAATCGGTTCATAACCTGATATAGCTGCCATATAAACCGATCAGGGGTCTTGACTTCTTGAGCCTCTAGAGTGCGCAATTCTTATCCGATCAGAATGAAATTTTGTACGGCGTGTTTTTTTATGATATCCAACAACTGTGCCAAGTATGGTTGAAATCGTTCTATAACCTGATATAGCTGCCATATAAACCGATCTTGGGTCTTGACTTCTTGAGCCTCTAGAGTGCGCAATTCTTATCCGATTGAAATGAAATTTTGCACAACATGTTTTGTTATTATATCCAACAACTGTGCCAAGTATGGTTCAAATCGGTTCATAACCTGATATAGCTGTCATATAAACAGATCTGGGGATTTGACTTCTTGAGCTTCTAGAGGGCGCAATTCCTATCCGATTTGGCTGAAATTTTGCATGACGTATTTTATTTTTACTTTCAACAACTGTGTCAAATAAGGTTCAAATCGGTTCATAACCTGATATAGCTGCCATATAAGCCGATCTGGGATCTTGACTTCTTGACTCGTAGAGGTCGCAGTTATTATCCGATATGCCTGAAATTTTGTACGACGGATCCTCTCATGACCATCAACAAACGTGTTTATTATGGTCTGAATCGGTCTATAGCCCGATACAGATCTCATATAAATCGTTCTCTCTATTTTACTTCGTGAGCCCCAATGGGCGCAATTCTTATACGAATTGGCTGAAATTTTACACAGGTCTCCAACATATAATTTAATTGTGGTCCGAACCGGACCATATCTTGATATCGTTTTAATAGCAGAGCAACTCTTCTCTTATATCCTTTTTTGCCTAAGAAGAGATGCCGGGAAAAGAACTCGACAAATGCGATCCATGGTGGAGGGTATATAAGATTCGGCCCGGCCGAACTTAGCACGCTTTTACTTGTTTTCATACAATTAGCCAACAACTGGAATTCATTCACATGTGAGACATTTCAGAAAAATAAGAAAAATTTTGTATATGCCAAAAAAATGGCACAGAGAAGAAATCAACTGGCAAAAACAAAAGGCTTAAAAATAAATGCCACGAGAGACTCATAACGATCTTTCAATAGAAAGACAATAGATGCTCCTTTTATGGGCCTAAAACCTTAAATCAAGAGTTCGGTTTATACGGCAGCTATATTCAAATCTGGACCGATCTGGGCCAAATTGAAGAAGGACGGCGAAGAGCTTAACGCAACTCGCTGTCTCAAATTTCAGCGAGATCGGACAATAAATGCGCCTTTTATGGCCCCAAAACCTAAAACCGAGAAATCGGTCTATATGGCAGCTATATCCAAATCTGAACCAATTAGGGCCAAATTAGAAATAGATGTGGAAGGGCCTTAGACAACTCACTTTCCCAAACTTTAGCAAAATCGGATAATAAATCTGCTTTTATGTGCCAAAGACCTTAAATCGGAGGATCGGTCTATATGGCAGCTATATGCAAATCTGGACTGATCTAGGCCAAATTGACTAAGGATGTCGAAGGGCCTAACACAACTCACTGTCCCAAATTTCAGCAAAATCGGATAATAAATGGGCCTTTTATGGGCCTAAGACCCTAAATCGGAGGATCGGTCTATATGGCAGCTATATCCAAATCTGGACCGATCTAAGAAAAATTGACGAAGGATGTCGTCATAACATAACATAACTTACTGTCCCAAATTTCAGCAATATCGGATTATAAATGTAGCTTTTATGGGCCTAAGACCCTAAATCGAAGGTTCGGTCTATATGGCAGCTATATCCAGATCTGAACCGATCTGAAAAAAATTGACGAAGGATGTCGAAGGGCTTAACACAACTCACTGTCCCAAATTTCAACAAAATCGGATTATAAATGTAGCTTTTATGGGCCTAAGACCCCAAATCGGGAGATGGCTAGTAGTATACCCCCATCCTATGGAGGAGGATATAAAAAGAGTTCCGTGATTGACGGATTGCTGGCTGACTGATCATCGCGGCTAATGGAATTTTGTACGAATGTTAGTCTTGGGCAATAGGCACGGGATGAAGCTGGATTTGGTGATATTCGTACATTTACGTACTAAAAAGTACCAAAAAAGTAAGAAACAGTACATGTTTGCCCAACGGAAAGGGCTAAAATTATGTTCTTGGGCTCAAATTAAAGAGCGTCTCGAAAAAAGTAAGGATTGGTAAAAATGATGAAAAATAGTACCGAAAGTGGGAGAAGTAGTACGTAAACTGAACTAGAGCTCTGAATTCTGGGAACTTAAGTACACTTTGGCAACCTTAATTGGGTGACTAGGTTTAGGTACTAAAAAAAGTACCAAAGGTACGAAATTTGTGAACTTCGTACAGGGCAGATTTATAGAGGTAGAATTTTGAAATTAAACAAAAAAGGCATCTGCTTCAAAACGATGAGGGTGAAAAGAAAAAATGGAAAAATAGTACTGGTGGCGGGAGGAATTTTAAGTTTAGTACCGCAGTTGGTACAATTTGGTATTTTCTTTATAGAAGGAACTAGAGGTATGAAATTTGGCATGTAGATACAACTAGGAAATATATGATGGGGGACTAGATGATCTATTCAAAATTCGTATATTTTGGTACCAAAATTGGTACCATTTGGTACTTTTTTTTACAAATAGAGCTAGAGGTCTGAAATTTGGCTTGCAGGTACAACTAGGAAAAATATGATGGCTTGTAGGAAGAACAAGGAAAAATACGATGGGTGACTGTGATCTTTTAACAATTCGTACATTTTGCTATCAATATTGGTACTTTCTTTACAGATGAAGCCAGAGGTCTGAAATTGGGCATATAGGGGAAACTTAGAAACATTTGATGGATGAATGCACAAGCTTTCAATAATTCGAATATTTTGATACCAAAATTGGTACCAGCTGGTACTTTCTTCACAGATTGATCCAGAGGTTTGAAATTGGGCATATAGGGGAAACTTAGAAATTTCAATAATTCAAATATTTTGGTACCAAAATTGGTACTATTTTGTACTTTCTTTATAGATGAGCTAGACGTCTAAAATTCGGCATGCAGGTACATGAAAGAAAATTATGGATGATTAAATAATCTATTCCAAATCCGTACAATTTGGTACCATTTTGTATTTTCTGTTCGGATGGAGCTTGAGGCTTGAAATTTGGTATATAGCTTCAGCTAACAGATATATGATGGGTGACTAAATGTTCAATTAAAAATTCGTACATTTTGGGACCATTCGGTACTTTCTGTTCAGATGGAGCTTGAGGTTTGAAATTTTGCATGTTGCTACAATTAAGAAATATATGATGGGTGTCTAAATGATCTATTCACCATTCGCACATTTTGGTACCAAAATTGCAACCATTTGGTACTGTTTTCATAGATGGAGCTAGAGGTCTGAAATTTGGCATGCAGGTACCACTAGGAAAACAATGATGGATGTCTATGATCTTTATGTACGCATTGACGTAAAACTTAGAAATATATAATGAGCGACTAAATGGTTTTTTTCACAATTCAAAAATTTTGGCACAAGAATTGGTACTATTAGGTACTCTCTTATCAGATGGAGCTGGTGTTCCGAAATTTGACATGCAGGTACAACAAAGACATAGGTGACTAAATGATCCATTCAAAATTCGTAAATTTTTGTACCATTTGGTACTTTCTCTTCAGATGGAGCTAGAAGTCTGAACTTTGGCATGTAGGTAGAAGAAATAAATATATAATGGGTGATTGGATGATCTATTCAAAATTCGTAAATTTTTGTTTAAGAAAGTGCGAAATAGCTTATCTCCGCCTACAGCGAAAGTATGTCTAGGTACTCAAACATACAAAATGGTACTTTTTTAATCGTGCAATCGTACAAAATTAGGATTCGTTATACCTGGACAATATATACTGGGTGACTTCCGGTTTACTTTCCGACTTATACTGATTTTCCGATATATTGTCATTATACCCACCACCGTAGGATAGGGGTATATTCATGCAAACGGAATGATTGTAACACATCGAAATATCAATTTCCGACCCTACAAAGGATCGTCGTAAAATTCTAAGACGATTTAATGATGTCAGTGTGTCTGTCCGTCTATCCGTCCGTCTGTTGTAATCACTCTACAGCCTTCAAAAATTGAGAAATTGTGCTGAAATTTGGCACATATACGTCTTTTTGATGCACGCTGGTTAAGTTCTTGAACGGGCCAAATCGGACCATATTTGGATATAGCTGCTATATAGACCGATTTTTCGATAGTGAGTCTAATGCCTATAAAAACTTCATTTTTCATCCGATTGCGGTGAAATTTTAAGCAGTGAGTAGTTTTAGGCCCCTCGACATATGGCCCAAATATGGTTCGGATCGGACTATCTTTAGATATATTGGGTTGCCCAAAAATTAATTGCGGATTTTTTAAAAGAAAATAAATGCATTTTTAATAAAAATTAGAATGAACTTTAATCAAATATACTTTTTTTACATTTTTTTTCTAAAGCAAGCTAAAAGTAACAGCTGATAACTGACAAAAGAAAAATGCAATTACAGTGTCACAAGCTGTGAAAAAATTTGTCAACGCCGACTATATGAAAAATCCGCAATTACTTTTTGGGCAACCCAAAGCTGCCATATAGACCGATCTGATGATAAAGGGTCTGAAGCCCATAAAAGCTTTATTTATTGCCCAATTTCGCTGAAATTTGAAACAGTGAGTTATTTTAAGCCTCTCGAAAACTGACCTAAGTATGGTTTAGATCTGACTATATTTAGGTATATCTGCCATATAGACCGATCTCCCGATAAAGGGTCTAAAGCCCATAAAAGCTTTATTTTTTAACAGATTTCGCTGAAATTTAAAACATTAAGTAGTTTCATGCCTCTCAACTTCGAACCTAAATATGGTTTAGATCAAACTATATTTAGATATAGCTGTCATATCGGCCGATCTGCCGATGAAGGGTCTGAAGCCCATAAAAGCTTTATTTATTACCCAATTTCGCTGAAATTTTAAACAGTGGGTAGTTTTCAGTCTACCGACATCTGCCTCAAATATGGTTTGGATCGGACTATATTTAAATATAGCTGCCACATAGACCGATATCCCAATAGAGGGTATGAAGCCCATACAAGCATTATTTTGTTATCCAATTTTACTGAAATTTGAAACAATGCGTAGTTTAAGGCCACTCGCCATCCAACCTAAATATGGTAAAAATAGGACTGTATTGAGATATAGCTGTGATATAGACCGATATTAAGGATGTGAAGCTCATAAAAGCTTTATTTATTCCCCGATTTTAATGAAATTTGAAATACAAAATTCAAGAGTGACTTATATTTATAAGATCACTCAATGTCCGTGCCGAATTTGGGAACATAAGTTATCCAATTTTCATACCCGAGGTGGTGGGTATCCCAAGTTCGGCCCGGTCGAACTGAATGCCTTTTTACTTGTTTTGGCGTAGAGACGAACCCTATTAAAATTGGAATAAATAAAAGCTTGCTAAGTGCGGACGGTCCGAATCTTGGGAACCCATCACCATGTATTTTGATATTCAGCCCAGTTGGTGGTAGTCATAACAGAACACTAATAGTGATTGTTATATGAAACAGCCCATACTTCTTTTTAATTTTTCATGTAGCAGAGTTTCCCAAAATACCCCCATAATCCAGACTCTATGGTATCTGTTGATTGTGAGTACCTAAGGCATGAAAAGACTGCAAAGAGTACGAATTTTTTTGTTGGCAGACTTCGTTGTGGTTATTTTTTAAGAAGAACGATAGTTTGGTAAATAAATTATGTAGCAAATTAAGCAGGATTGAAAACGATATCAATGGAACATTCCATAAATAATCTATGCTAAAGGTAACTAAAAGAATCGCAAAAGTAGAAACACAAAAACCAAGACATGAATGTTATTAACCTATGATGTATTCGTGAACAAGAAAAAAAGGTCAGCCGAGGCGAATATTGGAAACCCAACATCATGGAGGCATATACTAGTCGAGAGATCGCTTTATATGGATGCTATATCAGGTCTTAGAGCATCCAGACAATACTGACTATGTATGTAGGAAGTTATAATAAAACACTGCGAGCAAAATTTCAACCAAATCGGGGCCAACTGGGAGATCGGTTTATATGGAATTTACATATATCAGTTTTTAGACAGAATTAAAACATTCTTAGCATGATTATTTGAAGTCGTAACGGAACGCTATGAGCGAGATTTTAGCTCAATCGGATAAACATTGCGCCTCCCATGTGCTCAAAAAGTTAAATCGGAAGTTGGGTCATATGGCAGCTATATCTGGTTATGCACCCATTTGAACCATACACGATTGGTGACAGTCGTAACGAAAAAACACTACCAGTTTCAGCCCGATCGGATAATAGTTGCATCTTTCGGGGACTCTAGAAAAAGAAATCCAAGTACCACCTCATATGAGAGTTATATTCAAATCTAAACCAATATGACCCATTTACAATCTCCATCGACCTGCATCGATAGGAAGTACCTGTACAAAATTTCCTGCGGCTAGCTTTACGCGTTCGTCCGCTATCGAGATTTCCACAGACAGATGGAGAGACGGATATGGTTAATCAACTTAGAATGGGAAGACGATTAAAGAAATATTTTCTTTATGGGGTCATAGATCAATATTTCGACGTTTAGCTAACAAACACACCAAATGGCAGCGGTATACTCCACTCGACTGACCCAACTGTTTGATGAAAGCACTCCTCGTTCCGATGATATAATGGCGCAGTGGCAAACTATTGCCCCATCCATGGAAAATGCCGCGAAATCCGTACTTTCGTACTGAAAGCCTCCTCCAAGAAACCCATGGTACGACCAAGAGTGTCGAGATGCTACTGAAGCAAAAAATGCGGCATATAGAGACACCCTACAATCAGTAGCAACGCACCAGATGAAGGAGAGGTATCGGTAGAAAAGTAGAGACGAGAAACTTCTATTCGGCAGAAAGAAAAAGGAAATGGAAAGAAGTGAGTGTGAACGACTTGATATGTACAGGAGTCAGATTGAAGTCCGGAAATTCTACCAAAGAATTAAACATCAAACCGATGACATTGATGCAGGCACATCCTCCTGCAGAGACAAAGAAGGAAATCTGGTAACTGGCACAGGCAAGATGTTGAGGATATGGAAAGATGCTGAGGATATGGATACCGCAGAACCAATCCCTGATGATGGTATAGAATATTTACCTCCTAGTCAGAATGAGGTCCAAGTAGCAGTTAGTCGACTAAGAAACAACAAGGCAGCAGGAGCCGACGGGTTACCCGCTGAACTATTTAAGACCGGAGGCGGCACGCAGATAAGGCATATGCATCAGCTTATCTGCGCAATCTGGTTAGAAGAACGCATACCCGATGATTGGAACCTTCTTCTTTAAATATATGAACCAGTTTGCGTTAATGGAGGATATAGGCGACGTATGAACCACGAGCTGTATGACGACGATAGCATAGTTACACCTATCAAAATACAACGGCTGCGTTGGCTAGGTCATGTTGTCAGAATGGATGAAGAAGCTCCAGCAAAGAAGTCATTTGAAGGCAAACATGGTGATACGCGCAAACCGGGAAGACCATGTAAGGGTCTAACACAAATTGTTGTACCAAATTCATCGGTAAAAAATTCACCTTTTATGGACCTAAGGTCAGCTTTATCTAAATATAGAACGATCTGAACTATATTGAAAACAAAACCAGTAAGGAAAGCCAAAAGTCGGGCGAAGCCGACTACATAATACCCTACTCCTAGCCTACAATTATAATTTCGGGCAATAAATATGTATAGGTGCTAAATCCAAATCTGAACCGATTTTTATGAAATCTCGCACATATGTTAAGATCAGTAATAAAACAATCCATGCCCAATTTTGTGCGGATCGTTTGAAAATTGTAGCTGCTAGGGCCATTCGAGTGCAAATCGGGCGATACATATATATGGGAGCTATATCCAAATCTGAACCGACTTTGATGAAAGTTTGCAAATATGTTAGGATCATTAGCAAAACAATCCGTGCCAAATTTTGTGCAGATAAGTTGAAAATTGTAGCTACTACGGCCATTTAAGTTCAAATCGGGCGATACATATATATGGTAGCTATATACAAATCTGAACCGATTTTGATGAAAATTTGCAGATATGTTAAGATCAGTAGCAAAACAATTCGTGCCAAATTTTGTTCAGATCGGTTGACAATTTTAGCTGCTAGGGCCATTTAAGTGCAAATCGGGCGATACATATATATGAGACCTATATCTAAATCTGAACCGATTTTGATGAAAATTTGCGGATATGTTAAGATCAGTAGCAAAACAATCCGTGCCAAAGTTTGTGCAGATCGGTGGAAAATTTTAGCTACTGCGGCCATTTAAGTGCAAATCGGACGATACATATATATGGGAGCTATATCTTAATCGGATCCGATTTTGATGAAAGTTTTCAAATATGTTAGGATCATTAGCAAAACAATCCGTGTTAAATTTTGTGCAGATAAGTTGAAAATTTTAGCTGCTAGGGCCATTTAAGTGCAAATCGGGCGATACATATATATGAGACCTATATCTAAATCTTAACCGATTTGGATGAAAATTTGCGAATATATTGAAACCAGTAACGAAACAATCCGTGCCAAATTTTGTACAGATCGGTTGAAATTTGTAGCTACTGCGGCCATTTAAGTGCAAATCGAACGATACATATATATGGGAGCTATATCTTAATCTGATCCGATTTTGATGAAAGTTTGCAAATATGTTAGGATCATCAGCAAAACAATCCGTGCCAATTTTTGTGTAGATAAGTTGAAAATTGTAGCTACTAAGGCCATTTAAGTGCAAATAGGGCGATACATATATATGGGAGCTATATCTAAATCTGAACCGATTTTGATGAAAATTTTCAGATATGTTAAAATCAGTAACAAAACAATTCGTGCCAAACTTTGTGCAGATAAGTTGAAAATTTTAGCTTCTAGGGCCATTTAAGTGCAAATCGGGCGATACATATATATGGGAGCTATATCTAAATCTGAACCGAATCAATAGCGTTTGTTCTTGGGCCAAGATAGTGATATGTGCCAAATTTCGTGATGATTGGACAACAAATACGACCTGCACTTTGATTACAAGAATATATGGACTCACAGACGGACAGACGGACATGGCTAATTCGAATCAGAAAGTGATTCCGAGTTGATCGGTTTTATTATCAATGGGTCTAGCTCTTCTCCTTCGTAGCGTTGCAAACAAATGCACAAACTTGTAATACCCTGTACCACAGTGGTGGTCTACGGTATAAAAATTCACCTTTTATGGACCTAAGGAAAGCTATATCCAAATATAGACCGATCTGAACTATATTGAACACAAAATGAGTTGTTTGAAGATCCTTGATATCTGAGAGTCATTATTAAACTGTTCTGTTTTCAAAACACGATGTGTTTACAATTTCCCTACAACTTTCGCAAAACTGCCTAAATACCACTTCGACTCTAGGGGTAAAATGTTCGCTCACATCCTATGACATACGAATTCACGATTGCATGTTGCTGCGCCAAAGGAGGCCATCTCCTTCAATTGTATTCAAAATCCCACTGGAACATGTAATACAACCATAAAAGCCACATCTGCATTCCACCATTAGCAGGCACAATTCCATCATAAACATTTACATTCTGTCCAATAAATGTCTGATCATTTAGTCAGACATCATACAAAAGTGCTGTTGAATTCCATTGAAATATGAACAACAACAATAATGTCATTATAAACGCAAATTTGCCATGTAACGAATAGTGCGCGTTCGTTGCCACAGCAACAGTCAACAGTTTGTGCAACCATCCAAGTAGCCAACCAACGTACCAGCCAACATCTTAAGTTGTCTTGCACCGCAACAATTTCCATGAATAATTAACCACACACTCTCAACTGCAAATGTTGCTCAAAGTGAATGTGGTAGCGGCGTCAGCATAAGTGTCAGTCAACCCAATGATGCCCTGTGGTGAGGTGAGATGTCTCAAAGATGGGGGGTGGGGGTATGATGCAGTGGTTGTGGCAAAATATGTAGATTGATATTATATCTGTTTATGGAGTTACTTGCCAACATAGTTACAGCTATTGCGGGTGGAAACTGCAAACGGATGTAATGTTGGTTGATGTGCAATATTCTTAGCTTGCTGTTATGAGTTGGAATATTCAAAGCAAAGTTTGCAGTAGTTTGCCTTATAAATGACAAATAACAAATAAAAAGGCGTTAAGTTCGGCCGGGCCGAATCTTGGGTACCCACCACCATGGATTCCGCTACAATTTACCCTAATATACTGAGTTTGTGTTTGAAATCTCAAGAAGTCCCATCGGGATATCGGTACTTTGGGAGACGTATATCACCATGTTGCAAGTCATGGGAGAAGTTTCCCGAACCAAATTTTAGGCAAATCAGCTGAAAATTTAGGCTTCTAACACTGAATCGTAGACGACATGGGAGTGAGAGCAGAGACAACGGAGGACATGTTGAGGCTTTTGATGAAAACCCATTTTCCACAGGATACGAAGGATCTCACGGAGACACCAGAATCTTGGAATAATGACGTTGATCGAAGGTTTATAATAACGGGATTTATGGTGAAGGAATCCTTGAGGAGCTTCAAACCATTTAAGTCACCCGGGCCTGATGGAATATTTCCGGCGTTACCGCAGAAAGAGGCAGACTATCTGGCGCCTCGTCTGGCCTACATTTTCACAGCGTACATAGGACTTTCATATACTTCGAAAGCCTGGCAGGAGGCAAGGGTGGTGTTTATACCCAAGCCCGGCAAGGCAAGTAATGCGACACCAAAGGCCTACAGACCCACAAGCCTTATATCCTTTCTACTCAAAACCATGGAACGCATTGTGGACACCATGATAAAGAGAATGACATCCAGCGAACTGCTCAAATACAAACAGCATGCCTGTGTCAAGGGAAGGTCCGTGGAGACTGCCCTGCACGAGGTTGTGCATAAAATAGAAGAATCCTTCGATGCCACAACGTACACACTGGCGGTATGCATGGACATCTAGTGGGGGCTTTTAACAATGTGCGGACCGACACACTGATCCAATCCTTAGAATAGTATCGGGTGGACCCGGTCCTTAGAGACTGGATAAACCATATGCTAAGGAACAGCAGGTGAATAAATTGTGTGTCGCAATTTATTCAGTGGCACAGGGCACGCCATAGGGGGGCATTTTATCGCCACTCCTATGGGTGACTACCATAAATGACCTATTACGGATGCTGACTGAGGAGGGATTTGAACCCGTCTGCTATGCACACGATGTTATAACACTTCTAAGGGATCAGGATCCGAATGAGCTATGCAGAAGGGCCGAAAGGGTCTTGCATATGGCATATGACTGGGCTAGCGCCAGAGCTCTCAATGTTAACTCAGAGAAGACTGAAATATGCCTATTCACGAGGAAGACGAAGGTGGGTCAATTTAATGCACCACGTTTCCTCAATAAGACGATTTAGATATCTGACAAGGTCAAATACTTAGGTGTGATCTTGGACAGGAAACTGAATTGGAAGTGTCACATTCAGGCGCGTACTGAGAAGGCTCACAGATGCTTACGCCTCAGTAGTTTGGTGGACTGCTATGGAGAAAGGGTGCAACATAAGGACCATACGACTGGTTCAGAGAACATGTTGTCTTGGATAGGCGGAGCGATGAGTACCACGCCCAGCTAGCGCCAGAGCTCTCAATGTTAACACAGAGAAGACTGAAATATGCCTATTCACAAGGATGACGAAGGTGGGCGAATTTAATGCACCACGTTTCCTCAATAAGACGATTTTGATATCTGACAAGGTCAAATACTTAGGTGTGATCTTGGACAGGAAACTGAATTGGAAGTGTCACATTCAGGAGCGTACTGAGAGGGCTCACAGATGTTGGGCACTATGTAGACGGGACGTAGGCAAGTCATGGGGCCTGAATCCTTGAATCCATTGGCTTTACAAGAGCGTGATTAGACCAATACTTACTTACGCCTCAGTAGTTTGGTGGAACATAAGGACCATACAACTGTTTCACAGAACATTTTGTCTTGAAATAGGCGGAGCGATGAGGACCACGCCCACTAGGGCACTGGAGACTATTCTAGATATTCCACCCATTGACATACAAATTAAGTGTGAGGCAGCCACTGCGGCTATGAGACTTAAGGCGATGTGAAAATGGATTGAGGATGGGAACAGCTCATACCATCGCGATATAATCGAGGCGACGATAGGAAACCTGGAAGGAAGTGGAAAGGTTTCCGATTGGATTCTTGAGATGAACCTTGAGGTCGAGTTCGAGGCACTGCTGCCATCGGCACAGTCTTGGATTGACGGAACCCTAGTATTGCCATCTGGAAGATCATGTTACACGGATGGATCAAAACTTGAGGACAGAGTGGGCCTGGGGGTTTACATTTGAGAACTCAGGGACTGAGATCTCTTTTAGACTGTCTGACCATAATACGGTCCTGCAGGCGGAGATACGGGCGATCAGGGAATGCGTGAAGTGGTGTGGTGCTAACGTGAGGACGTCGAGTGTGAATATCTTTACCGACAGTAAAATTGCCATGAGGGCAATAATAACCAGGAAGGTATGACCACGAACAGTCTTGCAGTGTAAGAAGGAGATTAACGCCTTCTCTGAGGATGGCAAAATCCGCATCATTTGGATGCCGGGCCATAACGGAGTAAGGGGAATTGAAAGAGCAGATTATTTGGAGGTGAAGCCCAGAAGACTACCGTCAATAAACTTGATTAACCCGAAGCCTTTCTGGTCGACGCAGTCCGAGTTAAGGGAGTGGGCGACGAATGCTCATTGTGGAACAGCAAAACGGTCGGTAGGACGGCGAAAATCATTTGGGGGGAACCAGTTGGTGAAAAAACTGAAAGGAAGCAAGAAGGAGGTCAGTATAGCTATTGGTATCATAACGGGACACATAGGACTACGAACTCACTTATGTAAAATCGGGGCGGCAAGTGATAGCATGTGTAGGGCATGCGAGGAAGATGATGAAACGTTGGAGCATTTCCTTTGTCATTGCCCGGCTTTCGCGTCCAACAGATACCGGCACTTAGGTGGAGACACAATACCAGACATGAACCATTTTAGGGGAGTGGTATTGAAAACAATTAAGGATTTTGTAAGTAGCCCGGAATTCCTAACTTAAAATTTTCCTTTTAGAGGTTACTTTCTAGTTTTTAGAGCGCACAACAAGCCGATTACTGGCTTTGGTGTTCATAGTGGCATGGAGCGGATTAATATCTGCACCCTCTTTTCGACCTAACGTAAGGATTGAATCATCAGGGAATCGGTTTATTTGGCGGCTATATCTATTTATAGATCGATTCAGTACATAATTGGTATGGATGTCGGAGGTCGATACTCAAGTCTTTGTTCCAAATTTCAGCCAATTCGGATGAAAATTAAGGCTTCTTAAGGCTCAAGAAGTCAAGTCCACGGGTCGGTCTATATGGGGGCTATATCAGTTTATAGATCGAATCGGATTATACTTGGCATGCATGTTACAAGTCATGACTCAAGTCTTTGTTACAAATTGCAGCCAAATCGGATAAAAATTCAGGCTTCTAAGATCTTAAGAAGTCAAATCCGGGGATCGGTTCATATGAGGGATATCCCCCATATGATCCATTATAGATCCATTCGGATCATATATAGCATGGATGTTGGAAGTCAAATTTCTAAATTTCAGCTTAATCGGAAGAAAAGTGAGGCTTTTATACCCACCACCATAGTATGGTGGTATATTAATCTAGTCATTGTGACGACGAAAATCGGCCTACTCATTTTCGTTTACACCATTGAAGTATTTGTTTAGGTTTGTTTTAAAGAATTATCAATGAACTTAACACTTGTGTCTATCCAGTGTTATGTGCCGTTAGGCAACAACAACAAAACGACGACGGCGCATCTCTGTCATGGATGGAGATGTTGTTGTTGTAACGTCGGCCAGTAAGTTTTTGTGTGACGGCCATACAACACATGGCTGGCGATGAGTATAAAAGGGGTGACACCCAAGCAAATGGGGGCAGTCAGTGCGTAGCAGCGAACCGGTGAACATCGGACAGCGGTAAGTACTAATATTGTGATAGTAACTTTGGAGTATTTACACAGGTCTCTATAACACGGAGCCTTTGATCCTTTCCTCATCCTTATTGGAGTACTTACCACGGTCTCCTGCCTATCCTTTCATATCCTCCTTGGAGTATTTCCCACGTCCTCCTGCCTATCCTGTAGAATTCTTGCGTATACATCCATTCGCCCATCGCCTTAAGTCTCATAGCCACAGTGGCTGCCTTACATTTAATCTGCATGTCAATGGGTCGGATATCTGGAATAGTCTGCCGTGCCCTAGGGGGCGTGGTCCTCATCACTGCTTCTATACAAAGACAACATGTTCTGTAAACTTGTTGCACGGTCCTAACATTGCACTTTTTATACCCTCCACCATAAGATGGGGGGTATACTAATTTCGTGATTCTGTTTGTAACTACTCGAAATATTCGTCTGAGACCCCATAAAGTATATATATTCTTGATCGTCGCGACATTTTATGTCGATCTAGCCATGTCCGTCCGTCCGTCTGTCTGTCGAAAGCACGCTAACTTCCGAAGGAGTAAGGCTAGCCGCTTGAAATTTTGCACAAATACTTCTTATTAGTGTAGGTCGGTTGGTATTGTAAATGGGCCATATCGGTCCATGTTTTGATATAGCTGGCATATAAACCGATTTTGGGTCTTGACTTCTTGAGCCTCTAGAGTGCGCAATTCTTATCCGATTGGAATGAAATTTTGCACGACATGATTTGTTATGATATCCAACAACTTTGCCAAGTATAGTTCAAATCGGTCCATAACCTGATATAGCTGCCATATAAACCGATCTGGGATCTTGACTTCTTGACCCCTAGAGGTCGCAATTATTATCCGATATGCCTGAAATTGTGTACGACGGATCCTCTCATGACCATCAACAAACGTGTTTATTATGTTCTGAATCGGTCTATAGCCCGATACAGATCCCATATAAATCATTCTCTCTATTTTACTTCGTGACCCCCAATGGGCGCAATTCTTATTTTTCGCCGTATTGTGACGAAAGGTTGTTAATATCTGAGCTGTTGGGTATCCAAAGTTCGGCCCAGCCGAACCCCATCCACCATAGGATATACTAAGCATTCTGTTTGTAACACCTCCAAATATGCGTCTAAGACCCCACAAAGTATATAGATTCTTGATCGTCATGACATTTAACTCGATCTAGCCATGTCCGTCGTCTATCTGTCCGTCCGTCCGTCTGTCTGTCGAAAGCTAAAGCTAGCTACCTTAAAATTTTACACAAATACTTTTTATTAGTGCAGGTCGATTGGGATTGTAAATGGGCCAAATCGGTCCATGTTTTGATATACAATAGCTGCCATATAACCCGTTCTTAGGTCTTGACTTCATGAGCCGCTAGAGGGCGAATTTCTCATTCGATTTGACTGAAATTTTGCACGTGGTTTTTTGGTATAACTTCCAATAGCTGTGCTAAGTATGGTTCACATCGGTCATAATATGATACAGCTGCCATATAAACCGATCTTGATTTTTGACTTCTTTAGCCGCTAGAGGGCGCAATTCTCATCCAATTTGGCTGAAATTTTGCATGACATGTTTTGTTATGACAACTGTGCTAATTACGGTTCAAATCGGTTCATAACCTGATACAGCTGCCATATAAACCGATCTTGGGTCTTCACTACTTGAACCGGTAGAGGGCGCAATTCTCATCCGATTTGACTGTAATTTTGCATGATGTGTTTTGTTGTGACTTCCAACAACTGTGCTGAGTACGGTTCAAATCGGTTTATAACCTGATATAACTGCCATATAAACCGATCTAGGATATTGATGTGTTGCAAACGGAATGATAAAATGAATATAACCTCATCCTTTGGTGGTGGGTTCAAAAACGTTAAAAATTGGATTTGCATGTTTGAACGAACTACCGCTGTCAGCATTCTATGTAAATGATAAAACCGATGTGGACCTATAAATCTTTATTCTATCATATAAGATGACATCTTTTGATTCCATTTGATTATTTCAATAGGTTTTTTTTCGCTTGGGAGACACTAAACGCTTAGCAGTATTTATCACATCTTTTGAAATCATAACTCACATTTCTCCTTCACATTTGCATAGACATTCCTAAAAATGTGTAACCTTGTGAACAAATTAAATAGGAATGTCAGTTTATTTGTTCTACTCATTCCTTATTTAAGGGCTACATCCGTTTCCTGTTTGCTCCAAGAAATTATTTACTGAGTTAAGTCACAACACTTCATATCTTATTTAACATTCTGTAATATGTTGCTTGTTTTTCGCCCTTATCAGCCAAATACATCGCTTAACATACTTTTTCCCAAAAAAAGAGAAAATAAACTGTCTTCTCTTGCATGGCTTAGCTTAAGCTCAGAACTTTGTAGCAGAGCTGGCAGTTGGCAGAGGGTGGGTGGAAATTCCTTTTCGAATATTTCACTTGCGTGCTTAACTTTAATGTCAAATTATAAAATAAAATACTGGCGTAAAAGATAAATATAACACAACATAAAGTTTATGTTTTAATGCTGGCAAATAATGGAAGAAAGTAAATGCGAACAAGAACATGCAACCATCCAACCAACAGATGCTGGAATAAATTGTAAAAATTTGAATGCGCAAACCAAGTGCCAAGTACTTAAAATATAAACACAAATGTCAAAAGAAATACACATTATTGTTGTTTTAAGCCAACAAAACTAAGTAGAATTTTAACACAACTTATGGGCATGTCTTTTAAATAAAAATCACTGAAATTGCTAGATACAGCATATTCTGCTGATTAAAAAGTTGTGTAAAATTTTCTAAGATAGTTTGCTACATATTCACACAATGACCAGATCAGTGTAAATTATACGATTTATAGACCACCACAGCAGGATGGGGGGGGGGGGGGGAGGGCGAAATATCCACTTACCGCCCTATAAAGAATATATATTCTTGATCAGCGAAAAAATCTAAGACGATGTAGACATGTCTGTCCGTCTGTCTGTTGAAATCACGCTACAATCTTTAACAAGCAAAAAGGCGTTAAGTTCGGCCGGGCCGAACTTTGGATACCCACCACCTCGGGTATATATGTGAACAACCTTTCGTTAAAATCCAGTGAAAAATACATACCTTATGCCCCATAGCAGCTATATAGACATATCAATCGATTTAGACCAAATGCTTATAAGTACAAGTCATTGTTCAACCAAGAGATCGGTCTATATGGCAGCTATATCCAAATCTAGTTCAATCTGAGCCAAATTGAAGACAAACATCGAAGAGCCCAATACAACTCACTGTCCCGAATTTCAGCGACATCGGACAATAAATGCGCTTTTTATGGGCCCAAAACCTTAAATCGAGGGATCGGTCTATATGGCAGCTATATCCAAATCTGAACCGATAAAATCCAAATTGGAGAAAGATGTCGAAGGGCATAACACAACTCACTGTCCTAAATTTCAGCAAAATCGAATAATAAATGTGGCTTTTATGGGCCTAAGACCCTAAATCGGAGGATCGGTCTATATGGCAGCTATATCCAAATATGAACCGATCTGGGCCCAATTGACGGAGGATATCGAAGGGCCCATCGTAACTCACTGTCCCAAATTTCAGCAAAATCGGATAATAAATGTGACTTTTATGGGCCTAAGCCTGTAATCGGAATATCGGTCTATATGGCAGCTATATCCAAATATGAACCGATCTGGGCCCAATTGACGGAGGATATCGAAGGGCCCAACGTTACTCACTGTCCTAAATTTCATCAAAATCGAATAATAAATGTGGCTTTTATGGGCCTAAGACCCTAAATCGGAGGATCGGTCTATATGGCAGCTATATCCAAATATGAACCGATCTGGGCCCAATTGACGGAGGATATCGAAGGGCCCAACGTTACTCACTGTCCTAAATTTCATCAAAATCGGATTATAAATGTGGCTTTTATGGGCCTAAGACCCTAAATTAGAGGATCGGTCTATATGGCAGTTATATCCAAATTGGGACCGATCTGGGCCAAATTGACGAAGGCTGTCGAAGGGCCCAACGCAACTCACTATCCCTAATTTCAGCAAAATCAGATAATAAATGTGGCTATTAGGGGTCTAAGACGCTAAATCGGCGGATGGGTCTAAAGGTTTGCCCAAAAAGTAATTGCGGATTTATCATATAGTCGGCGTTGACAAATTTTTTCAACGGCTTGTGACTCTGTAATTGCATTCTTTCTTCTGTCAGTTACTTTTAGCTTGCTTTAGAAAAAAATTGCGCGAAATTTTGTTTACATTTGTTTGTTTGGCGTCAATTTTAATATGGAGCCCACAAAGGAGCATTTTCGTCATATTTTACTTTATTATTTCCGTAAAGGAAAAAACGCGAAGCAGGTTGCTAAAAAGTTACGAGATGTGTATGGTGATAAAGCCTTAAAAGGAAGACAGCGTCAAAATTGGTTTCGCAAATTCCGTTCTGGAGATTTTTCACTTAAAGATGAGCCATGATAAAAAGTCTTGGAATGGTGAAAAATTTTGATTTTTGGGTACCACATGTATTGAAAGAAATTCATTTAACAAACCGAATCAACGCTTGTGATATGCACCTTAAACGCAATGAATTCGATCCGTTTTTAAAACGAATCATAACTGGAGATGAAAAATGGATTGTTTACAACAACGTTAGTCGAAAACGATCATGGTCCAAGCATGGTGAACCAGCTCAAACCACTTCAAAGACTGATATCCACCAAAAGAAGGTTATGCTGTCTGTTTGGTGGGATTGGAAGGGTATATTTTGAGCTGCTTCCAAGGAACCAAACGATTAATTCGGATGATTACTGTCAACTATTGGACAAATTGAATACAGCCATCAAGGAGAAGCGACCAGAATTGGTCATATTCCACCAGGACAACGCTAGACCGCACACATCTTTGGTCACTCGCCAAAAACTGAGTGAGCTTGGCTGGGAACTTTTGATGCATCCACCATATAGCCCTGACCTTGCACCATCAGACTACCATCTATTTCGATATTTACAGAACTCCTTAAATGGTAAAACTTTCGGGAATGATGAGGCTATAAAATCGCACTTGGTTCAGTTTTTTGCAGATAAAGGCCAGAAGTTCTATGAGCGTGGAATACTAAATTTGCCAGGAAGATGGCAAAAGGTTATCGAACAAAATGGCAATTATATATTTGATTAAAATTCATTCTAAGTTTTATAAAAAATGCATTTATTTCTTTTAAAAAATCCGCAATTACTTTTTGGGCAGCCCTATATATGAGGGCTATATCAAGATATAGACCTATATAGCCCATCTTCGAACTTAACTTGCTTATGGACAAAAAAAGAGTCTGTGCAAAATTTCAGCTCAATATCTCTATTTTTAAAGACTGTACCGTGATTTCAACAGACAGAGGGACAGACGGACGGACCTGTCTAGATCGTCTTAGATTTTTACGCTGATCAAGAATATATATACTTTATAGGGTCGGAAATGGATATTTCGATGTGTTGCAAACGGAATGACAAAATGAATATACCCCATCCTTCGGTGGTGGGTATAAAAATAGAGATATTGAGCTGAAACTTTGCAAGATTATTTTTTTTTGTCCATAAGCTGGTTAAGTTCGAAAATGGGCTATATCGAACTATATCTTGATATAGCCTTCATATAGACCCATCCGCCGATTTAGGTTCATAGGCCCATAAAAACCATATTTATTATCCGATTTTGCTGAAATTTGGGACAGGGAGTTCCGTTAGGCCCTTCGACATCCTTCGTCAATTTGGCTCAGATCGGTCCAGATTTGGATATAGCTGCCATATAGACCGATCCTCCGAAGTAGGGTCTTAGTCCCATAAAAGCCACATTTATTATCCGATTTTGCTGAAATTTGGGACAGTGAGTTGTGTTGGGCCAGTCGATATTCTACTTCAATTTGGCCCAGATCGGTCCAGATTTGGACATAGCTGCCATATAGACCGATCTCTCGATTTAAGGTTTTGGACCCATAAAAGCCAAATTTATTATCCATTCGATGAAATTTGGGCCAGTGAGTTGTGTTGGGCCAGTCGACATCCTACTTCAATTTGGCCCAGATCGGTCCAGATTTGGATATAGCTGCCATATAGACCGATCTCTCGATTTAAGGTTTTGGGCTCATAAAAGGCGCATTTATTATTAGATTTCGCCGAAATTTGAAACATTGAGTAACGTTTGGTCCTTCGACATCCTTCTTCAATTTGGCCCAGATCGGTCCAGATATGCCATATAGACCGATCTCTCGATTTAAGGTTTTGGGCACATAAAAGGCGCATTTATTATTCGATTTCGCCGAAATTTTAAACCTTGAGTAACGTTTGGCCCTTCGACATCCTTCTTCAATTTGGCCCAGATCGGTCCAGATTTGGATATAGCTGCCATATAGACCGATCTCTCGATTTAAAGTTTTGGGCACATAAAGGCGCATTTATTATCAGATCTCGCCGAAATTTTAAACCGTGAGTTAGGTTAGGCCCTTCGACATCCTTCTCCAATTTGGCCTAGATCGGTTCAGATTTGTATATTACTTCACTCAAATCGGATAACGATTGCCGCTTCCAGAGGCTCAAAAAATCAAATAGGGAGATCGGTTTATATGGTAGCTTTATCAGGTTACTGACCGCTATAAACCGTACTTAGCACAGTTGTTGGAAGTCATTAATAAACACTGCAAACCAAATTTCATCCAAATCGGACAACAATTGCGGGTCCCAGGGGCTCGAGATATAAAATTAGGAGATGGAACAGTTATTGAAAGTCATAACAAAACACTCTGCAGCATCCAAAGGCTCAAAAAGACAAATCGGGAGATCGGTTTATATGGAAGCTGTATCCAAATATAAAACGGATGCGCCGAACTTCCGATTCCCCCCACCATGGATATACTTATTATCATACTCATTATACCCTCCACCATAGGATGGAGGTATACTAATTTCGTCACTCTGTTAGTAACTCCTCGAAATATTCATCTAAGACCCCATAAAGTATATAAATTCTTGATCGTCATGACTTTTTAAGTCAATCTAACCATGTCCGTCTGTCCGACCGTCTGACCGACCCTCAGTCTGGCTGACGAAAGCACGCTAACTTCCGAAGGAGTAAAGCTAGCCGCTTGAAATTTTGCACAAATACTTCTTGTAAGTGTAGGTCGGTTGGGATTGTAAATGGGCCATATCGGCCCACGTTTTGATTTAGCTGCCATACAAACCGATCTGGGATCTTGACCTCTTATCCGATTTGTCTGAAATTTTGCACGAGGTGTTTTATTATGATTTCCAACAACTGTTCTGAGTAAAGTTCAAATCGCTCTATAACCTGATATAGCTGTCATATAAACCTATCTGGGGTCTTGACTTCTTCAGCCATTAGAGTGCGCAATTCTTATCCGATTGGAATGAAATTTTGCACGACGTGTTTTGTTATGATGTTCAATAATTGTGCTAAGTATGGTTCAAATCGGTTAATAATCTGGCATAGCTGTCATATAAACCGATCTTGGATCTTGATTTCTTGAGCCTATAGAGAGCTCAATTCTTATCCGATTTTATTGAAATTTTGAACATAGTATTTTGGTATCACTTCCAACGACTCAGCTAAGTATGGTTTACATCGGTCCATGTTTTGATATTGCTGCCATATAAACCGATCTTTGGTCTTGACTTCTTGAACCTCTAGTGGCCGCAATTCTTGTCCGATTTAACCGAAATTTTGCACGTAGTGTTTTGGTATTATTTTAAACAACTGTGCTCAGTATGATTCAAATCGGTTCATAATCTGGTATAGCTGTCATATTAACCGATCTTGGATCTTGACTTCTTGAGCCTCTAGAGGGCGCAATTCTCATCCGATTTGCCTGAAATTTTGCATGAGGTATTTTGTTATGACTTCCAGTAAGTATGCTAAGTATGGCGTAAATCGATATAGAACCTGATGTAGCTGCCATATAAACCGATCTGGGATCTTGACTTCTTATATCTCTAGAGGGCGCAATTCTCATCCGATTTGGCTGAAATTTTGTACAACGGCTTCTCTCATGACCTTCAACTTACGTGTCTAATATGGTCTGAATCGATCAATAGCTTGATACAGCTCCCATATAAACCGATCGCCCGATTTTGTTTCTTGAGCCCCTACAAGGCGAAATTCTTATCCGAATGAACTGAAATATTGCACAATGACTTCTAGAATGTCAATCAGCATTCATTTATGGTCCGAATCGGACTATAATTTGATATAGCTCCAATAGCATAACAGTTCTTATTCAATATTTTGTTTGTCTAAAAAGAGATACCGCGCATAGAACTCGACAAATGCGATCAATGGTGGAGGGTATATAAGATTCGGCCCGGCCGAACTTAGCACGCTCTTACTTGTTATACATATAGATATGGTCGCAAATGGATATTTCGATGTATTGAAAAAGGAATGACAATATTAGTATACCCCCACCCATCGGTGGTGGGTATAACAAGCATACCTACAATGCCCAATTGATGTATGGCTCAACTCGTATCAATAATTGGCCACATTATTACTCCTCAAAACAGTAGATAGGTATCTAGGTAGCTTAATTAGTTTGCCAATGACCTGTAATTAGCAGATGTTAATTGATTTCATTATTGTGGTCATAAACAAGTGTTGTTATGATTATTGTTATTGTTATTATGATTATTATTATTTACAGCTAGGCATTTGCTACTCAATGATACCCTCAGTCATTGTGATTATGGTAATTACTAAAAGAAGAGTTTGCTCTTTGCTTGCTTTTGTTTTTGTTTTTGTTTTCGTTTGTATTTGTTTTTGTTGTTGCATGTTATGTGGTCATAATTGCTCTTGGACTACTTTATATTTGTTTAATGGTTCATTTGAAAATTTGCTGTTGTATTGTATTTTATGCTGAGGTGTTTCAAAAACAACAACAAAACCGCTGTTGCTGTCAGTCAGTTCAGTGACTTGGGGAGGATTTTTGCCGTTTTTATTACATGACATTATATACTGATTGTTTTAATAATAATCATAGATGTGGAAAATATGTAAATTGATAAAATTTTATTGTCTATGTTGCACAAAACATGGCAGTTTTGTTATTATACCCTCCACCATAGGATGGGGGGTATACTAATTTCGTAATTCTGTTTGTAACTACTCGAAATATTCGTCTGAGACCCCATAAAGTATATATATTCTTGATCGTCGTGACATTTTATGTCGATCTAGCCATGTCCGTCCGTCTGTCCGTCCGTCTGTCCGTCCGTCTGTCTGTCGAAAGCACGCTAACTTCCGAAGGAGTAAAGCTAGCCGCTTGACATTTTGCACAAATACTTCTTATCAGTGTAGGTCAGCTGGTGTTGTAAATGGGCCATATCGGTCCATGTTTTGATATAGCTGCCATATAAACCGATTTAGGGTCTTGACTTCTTGAGCCTCTAGAGTGCGCAATTCTTATCCGATTGGAATGAAATTTTGCACGACATGTTTTGTTATGATATACAACAACTGTGCCAAGTATAGTTCAAATCGGTTCATAACCTGAAATAGCTGTCATAAAGGGTGATTTTTTTGAGGTTAGGATTTTCATGCAATAGTATTTGACAGATTACGTGGGATTTCAGACATGGTGTCAAAGAGAAAGATGCTCAGTATGCTTTGACATTTCATCATGAATAGACTTACTAACGAGCAACGCTTGCAAATCATTGAATTTTATTACCAAAATCAGTGTTCGGTTCGAAATGTGTTCATTCACCGTTCAGCGATGAGGCTCATTTCTGGTTGAATGGCTACGTAAATAAGCAAAATTGCCGCATTTGGAGTGAAGAGCAACCAGAAGCCGTTCAAGAACTGCCCATGCATCCCGAAAAATGCACTGTTTGGTGTGGTTTGTACGCTGGTGGAATCATTGGACCGTATTTTTTCAAAGATGCTGTTGGACGCAACGTTACGGTGAATGAACACATTTCGAACCGAACACTGATTTTGGTAATAAAATTCAATGATTTGCAAGCGTTGCTCGTTAGTAAGTCTATTCATGATGAAATGTCAAAGCATACTGAGCATCTTTCTCTTTGACACCATGTCTGAAATCCCACGTGATCTGTCAAATACTAATGCATGAAAATCCTAACCTCAAAAAAATCACCCTTTATAAACCGATCTGGGGTCTTGACTTCTTGAGCTTCTAGAGGGCGCAATTCTTATCCGATTTGAACGAATTTTGGCACGACGTGTTCTGTTATGAAATCCAACAATTTTGCCAAGTATAGTTCAAATCGGTATAGAACCTGATATATTTGCCATATAAACCGATCTTGGATCCTGACTTCTTGAGCCTCTAGACTGCGCAATTCTTATCCGATTGGAATTGGAATTTCGCACGATGTGTTTTGTCATGATATCCAACAACTGTGCCAAGTATGGATCAAATCGGTATATAACCTGATATAGCTGCCATATAAACCGATCTTGGGTCTTGACTTCTTGAGCCTCTAGAGTGCGCAATTCTTATCCGATTGGAATGAAATTTTGCACGTAGTATTTTGTTATGATATCCAACAACTGTGCTAAGTATGGTTTAAATCGGTCTATAACCTGATATAGCTGTCATATAAACCGATCTGGGACTTTGACTTCTTGAGCCTGTAGAGGTCGCAATTATTATCCGATTTGCCTGAAATTTTGTACGACGGATCCTCTTTTGACCATCAACATACGTGTTTATTATGGTCTGAATCGGTCTATATCTCGATACAGCTCCCATATAATTCGGTCTCTCTATTTTACTTCTTGAACCCCCAAAGGGCGCAATTCTTATTCGTATTGACTGACATTTTACACAGGTCTCCAACATATAATTTAATTGTGGTCCAAACCGGACCATATCTTGATATCGCTCTGATAGCAGAACAACTCTTTTCTTATATCCTGTTTTGCCTATGAAGAGATGCCGGAAAAAGAACTCGACAAATGCGATCCATAGTGGAGGGTATATAAGATTCGGCCCGGCCGAACTTAGCACGCTTTTACTTGTATTTTTTCTCGTTTTGGTTGTTGTGAAATTCTCTTACATGGAATATTTAAACGAAACACCAAAACAAATATGAATATCACAAAGTAAACATTATTTTTGCACAAAATGAATATGAATATGAAATTTTGCAAATTAAACAAATAATGAGAATTTTTTCCAAACTCGTATTAAATGAATTCAACAGAATGAATGCATGCACGAATGTTGCGAATACAATTACTCACTTATTTGTATAGCGTGCTACTTTGCATAACTGCGAGATAATTTGTAAAATCGATGGGATGTGTGTCCAAAATGTGGCCTATGCTACTAATCTACCATTTTATTATTATAAATTTGTATGCAATTTATAAATAATTGCATTTTTAGAGAAATTTTTTGGTATAGCCACCTAGAGGGAGAGTGGGGTTTTTCCTTCTACTCGACCCTCACTCCCTTAATAGGCGGTATATTAGTTTTGTTGTTACGGTGGTTATGGTAATGCCTGTCAAATTGTTGCGTTGTATTTGTAGAGTTGATATGTCGCTCATAATAGACTGATTTGGGACTATTATTGGTTGCCCAAAAAGTAATTGCGGTTTTTCATATAGTCGGCGTTGACAAATTTTTTCACAGCTTGTGACTCTGTAATTGCATTCTTTCTTCTGTCAGTTATCAGCTGTTACTTTTAGCTTGCTTTAGAAAAAAAGTGTAAAAAAAGTATATTTGATTAAAGTTCATTCTAAAAAAAAAAAAAAAAATCCGCAATTACTTTTTGGACAACCCAATAGAATACTATGTACAAAATTTCAGCCAAATCGGACAAAAATTGCGGCTTATAGAGCTCAGGAAGTCAAATCGGGAGATCGGTTTATATGGGAGCTATATCCAAATCTGGACTGATCTAAGCCAAATTAGAGAAGAATGTTGAAGGGCCTAACACAACTCACTGTCCTAAATTTCGGCGAAATTTTGATTTAGATTTATACCGTACATTGTTGTTGGGAGTCATAACAGCAGAAAACTTTGTGCAAAATTTAAGACAAATCAGATGAAGCTTCCAGGGGCTCAAGAAGTCAAATCAGCAGATTGGTTTATATGGAAGCTACATCAGATTCTTGACCGATTTAGACCGTACTTAGCACAGTTGTTGAAAGTCATAACTGAACAAAAATTGTGGATTCCATGGGCTTAAGACGTCAAATCGGTAGATTGGTTTGTATGGGAGCTATATCCAAATCCCAACCGATATGACCCATTTGCAATCCCCAGTGACCTACATCAATATAAAGTATATGTGCAAAATTTCAAAAGGCTAACTCTATGCGTTCGAACGCTATCGTGATTTCGACAAACTAGTTCAAATCAGAATTTCGAGACGATAAAGAATATGTTGGGTTGCCCAAAAAGTAAGTGCGGCGTTGACAAATTTTTTCACAGCTTGTGACTCTGTAATTGCATTCTTTCTTCTGTCAGTTATCAGCTGTTACTTTTAGCTTGCTTTAGAAAAAAAGTGTAAAAAAAGTATATTTGATTAAAGTTCATTCTAAGTTTTATTAAAAATGCATTTACTTTCTTTTAAAAAATCCACAATTACTTTTTGGGCAACCCAATATATAACTAACCGAACCGGAACCATTCCGCTGCGCCTTCTTTAACTCTCTAATATCTTTTAAGGGGGTGTAGACACTTCGCCCTGAATGCGGATATCGAATTCGTGGCATTGTAGCCTATGACGCTGAACGCGTTCGAATCCTGGCGAGAACATCGGACAAAGCTGTGTTAATCTTGGCGGCATTTGCGAGGTACATTATCATTTAAAAAATATTCGCCCCAAAGAGGTGTCGCAATGCGGAACGCCGTTGGGACTCAGCTATAAAAAAAAGTCCCTTATCATTGAGTTTGAACTTGAATCGGAAAGCACTCAGCGATGTGTGAGAATTTGCCCCTTCTCAATTTCTGGTTGTAATGTTCTTCCTTAGGGAAATGTTCTCATTAGGGGAGGAATGTCACCTCAGACATTTCGGCTCAAATATGTCGAAATGTCTGAATCGTGCTGCATTTTCAAAGCCCTTTAATTCGAGCCCCATATTGCCATGGCCGATAAATATAAACCGTTTGGCGAGTGTTTTGGGGCTAGGGCGGCCACAGGCACTTTGATGTCCGATTCGAATTTAAGTTTAACAAGTAAAAGCATGCTAAGTTCGGCTGGGCCGAATCTTATATACCCTCCACCATGGATCGCATTTGTCGAGTTCTTTCCCCGGCATCTCTTCTTAGGCAAAAAAAGGATAAAAGAAAAGATTTGCTCTGCTATTAGAGCGATATTAAGATATGGTCCGGTTTGGACCACAATTAAATTATATGTTGGAGACCTGTGCCAATTCGAATAAGAATTGCGTCCATTGGGGGCTCAAGAAGTAAAATAGAGAGATCGATTTATATGGGAGCTGTATCGAGTTATAGACCGATTTAGACCATATTAAACACCTATGTTTACGGTCAAGAGAGGATCTGTGGTACAAAATTTCAGGCAAATCAGATATGAATTGCGCCCTCTAGGGGTCAAGAAGTCAAGATACTAGATCGGTTTATATGGCAGCTATATCAGTTTATGAACCGATTTAAATCTTATTTGGCACAATTGTTTAAAGTCATGATGAAATACGTTATGCAAAATTTCAGCCAAATCGGATAAGAATTGCGCCCTCTAGAAGCTCAAGGAGTCAAGTCCCCAGATCGGTTTATATGACAGCTATATCAGGTTATGAACCGATTTGGAGCGTACATGGCACAGTTATTGAAAGTGATAGAGAAAAACGTTGTGCAAAATTTCAGCCAAATCGGATAAGAATTGCGCCCTCTAGAAGCTCAAGAAGCCAAGTCCCCAGATCGGTTTATATGACAGCTATATCAGGTTATGAACCGATTTGAACCGTACATGGCACAGTTATTGGAAGTCATAGCGAAAAAAGTCGTGCAAAATTTCAGCCAAATCGGATAAGAATTGCGCCCTCTAGAAGCTCAAGAAGCCAAGTCCCCAGATCGGTTTATATGGCAGCTATATCAAGTTATGGACCGATTTGAACCATATTTGGCACAGTTGTTGGATATCATAACAAAACACGTTGTGCCGAAATTCATTAAAATCGGATAAGAATTGAGCACTCTAGAGGCTCAAGAAGTCAAGACCCAAGATCGGTTTATATGGCAGCTATATCAAAACATGGACCGATATGGCCCATTTACAATCCCAACCGACCTACACTAATAAGAAGTATTTTTGCAAAATTTCAAGTGGCTAGCTTTACTCCATCGAAAGTAGGCGTGCTTTCGACAGACAGACGGACGGACGGACGGACAGACGGACAGACGGACGTACATGGCTAGATCGACATAAAATGTCACGACGATCGAGAACATATACACTTTATGCGGTCTCAGACGAATATTTTGAGTATTTATTGGTTGCCCAAAAAGTAATTGCGGATTTTTCATATGGTCGGCGTTGACAAATTTTTTCACAGCTTTTGACTCTGTAATTACATTCTTTCTTCTGTCAGTTATCAGCTGTTACTTTTAGCTTGCTTTAGAAAAAAAGGTAAAAAAAGTATATTTGATTAAAGTTCATTCTAAGTTTTATAAAAATGCATTTACTTTCTTTTAAAAAATCCGCAATTTTTTGGGCAACCCATACAAACAGAATGACGAAATTAGTTTACCCCCATCCTATGGTGGAGGGTATAAAAGTGACTTGACCCCACTGTTGATATCCTTGTTTCCACAAAGACTGGGTGGGTGGTGACGTCTTACCCTAGTACAAGGTCATGCCACTTGCTTTCGCACCATCTGACCAGGGTTGGGACTGTGTTTGAAAAGGAGGTTGTCTTAATCGTACGGTCGGTATATGGGGGCCAGGACCAGTAATGGTTTGGGCGGTCTCTCTAAGGCTACTACCGTTAAGTCCCCATTGCTAAAACGAGAAATTAAAGTCGGGTTCAAAACCCTACTGGCTACTATACAGCTGGGAAGGAGATGAAATTCGAATTACATGGTCTGAGTCCACGAACTTTGTTAGCTCGTAACGAAACATAGTCGAAGGCCACCTCAATGCCATCTTCCACCAAAGTTCCCAGCAGTAGTGTGCTGCATGTTAATCTGCACTAACGTCATTGAAAACTTTACCTTTTATTAAAACTTTTTTTCGAATTCAAAGTTTTAATACAGTGACGGCTTTTAAGCAATCATATACTAACGCCAATTTGGAAATTGAGATTCCAAGTACTCCATTGGGAAAATTCATTTCAACGCTATTCACCTTTTCTTTTCCCTGAAAAATGGTGCACTAGAAATGTTTGCATATTGATGGCAATGTTCTTAATGGATATGCTGATGTAAGAACTTTCCCATACTTTGGGCCTTTCGAGGTGGACAGAGTTGAGTGCATACCCCGGAAACATCAAGTTCAATTCCTCTAATCGCTTTTTAAGCACTTTGGAAAATTGCCATTTGCTTGTATCGGCAAATGATTGCACAGAGCCATCAAAGATGGAGTCTTAGTTCAGCGATCCACAACGGTGTAGCAACAACCCAAAAAACATCCTTGGCTTACTCTATGAATTTACACATTCACTATGATGTCCATCTTCACTACCATTTGGGTGTGTACGTATGTGCTTAAGTGAATGGACAATGGAATTTGTATATCGAGGACATTTTCAAAACGCAACAGCCAAAGTGGTAGCTGCCTCATGTCTGTCTCAACATAACTCAACGTATTCATTAAGAGGATTCTCAGTGTGTGTGTGTGTGTGTGTGTTTGTGTGTTTGAGTTTTTTTGCGATTCACTATTCTTGTAAATGAGAAAGTGCGTGGAATAAGAGTGAAATGGTATTAGTGTCTGGTTGAAAAGGACACTGATTTCAAATTTCTATTTGACATGGCATGAATAAGTTGAAACATTCGACAGACAACATGGCAATCATGATAGGAAATTCAGGTAACAACATGAATCGCTTTTGGCGGTTTTTATTTGGTTTGAGGCTGTGTAAAACGAGAGAAGATACACATTTGGGGACTTAACAGGATCACACTTGAAGTGGGAGATATTGAATTGGAATTCGGCAGTAAACTTTTTGCAGACAATGTTGTATTTATAAAAAATTTTTTGGGAAATTTTGTCTTTATCGAGAATTTCTTGCAAATTTTGTTTCTGGAGAAAATTTCTTGGAAATTAAGATTTAGAAAAAACTAGCTGGACAGGGCCCGCTTCGCTGCGACTTCTTTAACTCTCTAATATCTATTTAGGGTGGGAACACTTCGCCCTGAATGTGGATATCGTGCTACTGTAGCCTATGTCCACCTATGACGTTGAATGCTGCGTTCGAATCCTGGCGGAACTTCGGACAAAATTTAAAACGGTGGTCATCCTCACATTTGAGGCTGTGTAAAACGAGAAAGGTACGCATTTGGGGACTTAACAGGATCACATTTGAAGTGGGAGATATTGAATTGGAATTCGGCAGTAAACTTTTTTCAGACAATGTTGTATTTATAAAAAATTTTTTGGGAAATTTTGTCTTAATGGAAAATTTCTGGCAAATTTTGTTTCTAGAGAAAATTTCTTGGAAATTAAGATTTAGAAAAAACTAGCTGGACAGGGCCCGCTTCGCTGCGCCTTCTTTTACTCTCTAATATGTAGTTAGGGAGGGGACACTTCGCCCTGAATGTGGATATCGTGCTACTGTAGCCTATGTCCACCCATGACGCTGAACGCTTGCGTTCGAATCCAGCGGAACTTTGGACAAAATTTAAAGCGGTGGTTATCCCCTCTTAATGCTAGCGACATTTGCGAGGTACAATTCCATGCATGGTCATATAAAAAATTCTCCTTAAAGAGATGTCGCATTGGGGCACACCGTACGGACTCAGCTATAAAGAAGGTCCCTTATCGTTGATAAACTCAATTTGAATCGGAAAGCACTCATTGATGTATGAAAAGTTTGGCCCCGCTCGGTTCCTGGGCAAATTTTTACTCTACTCCCAAATGTCTTTCTTTCGAGCCCCATATTAGTGTATTGGTAAATATTTCGGGTTTAGGGGGTATTTCGGGTGTGGTCACTTGGCCATTAACATAAATATAAGATTTGTGCTCTACTTTCAGAAACATTACGTATGAGTCCCATAATGTCATGACCGGTAAATAAGTTGTGTTTGAAGGTGGGGTGGACCCCAGAGTCTTAGTCCCGAAAATGAATAAAAAATTCCCCGAAAATCAATAAATATCCACCCCAAATAGCTTTTATATAATATTGAGGTATTTTGGGGTGGGACGGCTCCCAAATACAACATTGCAGTGATTGGTTCATATATCCCTATTTGGGAGGTTTTGGGCTATCCCCGCGGCACCTGTCCCAAACAATAGAAACCATGTTTTTTTGGGCTGGGGGGGTCCACCGGTACTTTGCCCTGAAAATAGATATCAAATTTGATCTTTACTCCCAAATACAGTTGATTTGAGCTCCATATTGCTATAGTCGGAAATAGAATTCAGTTTAAGGGTGATTTAGGGCGTACCCCCCAAAATTGGATATCAAATTCGTTTTCTACTCTCAAATACCTTTCATTTGAGTCCCATATTGCCATAATGGGTCAATTAATCTATTCGACGTATTTTTAGGGGGAAAAGAGCCACCTTGTCTTGAACACAAATTTTAATGTCATATTTTTAATCTACTCCCAAATATCTTTCATTTGAATCCTATATAGCCATGCTCGGCTGATATGCCTATTTGGGGTGTTTGGAGGTGAGGCGACCTCCTATTAGTGGGACCTATTTTTTATGCCATATTTGTAATCTACTGCCGCACAATTTTCATTTGAGTCCCATATTGATAGGAACATTGAATGTTAATGTTTAGAGGAGTTTTTGGGTTGGGGGGGGGGGGTGGTGGCCCGCTGGATCCTTTGACCCTAAATTTGATATGATTTTTATTTTCAAGTCTCCAATACCTTTCATTTGATACCCATATTGTGCCCATCAGTCCTCTTTTGGTTTTGGGTGGAGTTTTTGGTGAAAGGGGGAGAGTCAGCCATCATTCGATATACATACAAAAATTATATAGCCTATGTTTCCTTTTTTTGATTCTACGGAACAAACAAACCGAGTCCCATATAGTCATGATGGGTCATATGCCCATTTGGGGAGTTTTTGAGGGGTTGGGTGACAACCTACAATTCGATCTGATTTTGTATGCCAGAATCGTAATCTACTCCCGAATACCTTTCATTTAAGCCCCATATCGATATGGACCACCAATTTGTCTATTTTAAAACATTTTGGGGTTAGGGCGACCTCTTGGGTACTTGAACCGAATTTTTAGTACCATATTCGTATTCTACTCTTCAATACCTTTCATTTGATATCTATATTGTTTTTATCGGTCCACTTGTGATTTTGGGTGGAATTTTTGGGGTAACGGAGATTGTGCGCCCCCTTCCGACATCAACAAATTACAAAGCATATTTCTTCTTCCTGACCATATTCGTAATCTACTCCCGAATACCTTTCATTTGAGTCCCATATTGTCATAATCATCAAATGAACCTATTTTAAGGGGTTTTGGGACAGGGGCGGCCCCCCATGTACTTGGACCCAACTTTTATTATGAAATTCGTACTCTACTCTTGAATACCTTTCATTTGAATCCCATACCGTCCTGATCGCTTCACTTTTATTTTTGAGTAGTACTTCTGGGGTCAGGGGGAGGGTCTGCCCCCCTCCCGACATCAAAAAATTATAAAGCCTATGATTTCTTCCAGATCAACCTACATAATCTGAGAAAATTTCAAGGTAATCGGTTCAACCGTTTTTGAGTCTATACGGAACACACAAACAAACCGACAAACAAACAAACTCCAATTAATTTCATGTATAAGATGTTGTCATGGAACCCCCCTACAATCAAAGTACGGGCCCTCATCAAGGGGCATGACCTCGTGCTAAGGGGCGACGCCAATGTACACCACAGACTCTGAGGAAGTTCGGATACCAACAACAGAGGGGAGTCACTTTTTGATTACATTTTTTCCACTGGATGGTATGTAATACAGGGTGGCTGATGAAAGCCGCTACCAAAAAAAAATGTAATAACTTTTTTTCTATTTAATAATAATAATTTAATAATTAATTTAATTAATTAATTAATTAATTTTAATAATTAATTTAATAATTTAATTTAACATGAATAAAAGAAAAATGTATTCCATACACCGAAAAAAAAATGTAGCAATATTCATCATTGTAGCAATATTCATCAGCCACCCTGTAGGGGCAATGGCCCTACTTTCTACAATCGGATCAAGCGAATAGGAAATGGGGAAGAGGAAGAGGAGATCACACAGAAACCCTAGAAGCACCAACTGGTAGTAATTGAAGGAACAGATGCAGAAGCTATGGCCCCCTAGGGGGCCTCTGAAAAGCGCAAGCGAAACTGAAGGCCGCAGTGGATCTTGTCACGGGATGCCTTAACGAAGCCTTTTTGTGAGCATATCCCGAACGAGTACCGTCGCGTAAAATCAGCCAGTAATGGTGAGCACCGGAACTGAATATACTCAGGGGGAAGATCAGGAGGCCTTTTAATAAGAACAAGAAAAGGACATAGCAAAGGGTTGGAACGAATATGTGAGTCCCTGGGAAAGTTCAACAAAGGAACGAGAAAGGCGAAGAGAAGATCCTGGGCGAAGTCCATAGAGTTCTGTGGAAAGGATAGACAAGATGCCCAAAGTTTCACTTGTCTTCTTAGGTGTAGAGAATGTTCCTTTTACTAAAAACTCAAAATACCTGGGTGGTTTTGCTGGACGGAAAAAATATCTTCAAATCCAACATTTTGGAAAGGGCAAAAAAGTCAACTCTTGCCCTCTACACCTGTAAGAGAGCCAGCCATTGGAAAAAGTTGGGGGGTTCAGACCGCGCGTCACGCATTGGGTATATGCTGCATTTGTCAGAGCTTTAATGCTGTATGGTGTTGTGGTCTGGCGGACGGTGCTTTAAAAGTCCACCTACTGCTCAATACTCAACCGGATCCAAAGGATGGCTTGTTTGTGAACCACAGCCGCACTGAGGACAACACCATCTGATGCACTGAATATTATGCTACATCTAATGCCTCTGGACAATGTGGCTAGACAAATTGTTGCGACCACAGCTATGAAGCTAAGGGAGCCTTCTCTTTGGTCATGTGGTGGCTACGGATACAGTATCCAATGTTCCAGGCAGTGTGAATTACACCCTAGAAGTAATGGTAATTACATAGACTTCTATACGGATGGTTCCAAACTAGACTACCAGGTGGGCTTTGGAGGTACTCTAAAGATCTAGAACTGGTCCTATCGAAAAGGTTACCCAACCACTGCAGTGTTTATCAAGCAGAGATCCTTGCAATCAAGGATGTGGTGGAATGGTTAAGATATAATGTCATAACGACTATTGACATAAATATCTTCTCAGACGGCCAGACACCAATCAAAACCCTAGAGAACGTATTTCTGAACACAAAAACCCCAAAACATAGCACGCATTTATTTGTTTATGTTGTTCTCGCCGGGATTCGAACCTCAGCGCTATGGTGGCCTCAGTTGGGATTTACCGCTCTTAAAACTCTGGATTTATGTGGACAGTATGGCAGTGCTCAAAGCCTTGGGTTCGAGGACACTGAGGTCGAGGTGTATGGCAGATTGTTTGGAGTCCCTGGATAGTCCCTTTGAGTCCACGATGTGACACAGACATGGATTCCGGCTAATCGAGGGAATCCAGGGAATGAGAGGGCTGACGAAAGTAGTCAGTAGGGATTCGTCTGCGAAAGGCAATCCAGTAACCGGTCTTGCTTAGTGGCCATTTTTCAAGCCACAGAACATAGTAAATGAGATGGCCATAGCGGCGTCGGTGGCAAGATGGGACTCGGTGGATGGTTGCCGAACCGCTAAGATGTTAGGGTTGCCAAACGGAGGAGTACGAAGGAGTTACTGGCGTTCGATAATAGGTCGCTGCGTATCTTAACAGGGGTTATAACAGGACACTGTGCCATAGGCCGCATGGCGGTGTGCATGGGAATGCCACATAAAAACTTCTGCAGGAGTTGTCTTGAGGAGGATGCGAACGAGACTATTGAGCACTTGCTCTGTTCACGTCCGGGTCTACAGTAACGCAGACTCTCTTTTCTAGAGAGGCGGTTTTTCTGCGATTTGGGTGATCTTTCGAATGTACCTCCGGGAAGTCTCCTGCGATTTGTGGACGCAACGGGATGGTTTCGTGAGGGGAAGGCGTGAGGGGGAAGGCGTGAGGGGGAAGCCGTGTGGGAGAAGGCGTGAGGGGGAAGGCGTGAGGGGGAAGGCGTGAGGGGGAAGGCGTGAGGGGGAAGGCGTGAGGGGGAAGGCGTGAGGGGGAAGGCGTGAGGGGGAAGGCGTGAGGGGGAAGGCGTGAGGGGGAAGCCGTGAGGGGAAGGCGTGAGGGGAAGGCGTTTAACTCTCAGCTCTGGTTCTCTATTCCTCTTGTTTCTTTTATTCGTGTATAATTTTTGTAATTTTGCTTTCAAAAAAAAGTTCACGGTTGTTTTGTGTTTAGAAAAAATTTATAAATTTTTTTTTTTTGAAAATTTCATGAAAATTTTTTCTTAAGAAAAAATTTCCCAGATAATTTTTTGGAAATTTTGCCTTAGAAAATTTCACCGAAATTTGGTCCATAGAGAATATTTCTTTAAAAAATGTTCATTGCCTTTAAAGAAAATTTTATCCTAATTTTGTCATTTGATAAAATTTAAGTCTTTAAATTGTAGAACAGGCACTGCTTTCCCCCAAAGTGAAATTGAATCAATAACATGAATCAAACCATCAAATATACGAATATGTTTCTGTTTTGTTGGCTTTAGGTTCTTGTGACACATTTATCCGTCTTATTGATATGGACTCCCCTGCACACAGAGCAACTGCAACATATGGCCCCATAAGCACAACGAAATCGACAACAGTCAAAAGTAGACCAAATTTGGATTACAGGCGAGAGCAAACACCGCAACCATCCAGCCAACAACAACAACATCAGCAACATGTTAGAGGGCATCAGGATTGTTTGTACTAAGCCAAAAAAAAAAAAAAAAACTCTATGTGAACAGGACGAAGCAGGGAAACTAAAAGGCACTTAAAGTAACAAATTGTTGAAAATCTTGGATTGAACAATATTTGTTCAATGGCGATTTATTGGCAATGTAAAAATAAATATCCACAGGATTTTTCTTTCTGCAATTCTCTTTTCTCTAGTCAATGGGATTTGTTTCAAGTCTGGAAATCCTTTTAAAAAAATTTGCTCAAATTTTATGGGATTTTTTTTTATAAGTCCTACATATTCAAGGAAAATATACATTTTATTTCTCCTAAAGTGAACAGATGTTGAAAGTATCTTAAAGAGTCAAATCTTAAGCATCAAAGTGATACAAAAATCCTTAAAATTTCTTCCAAATCGAATAGAAAAAAAATGAACATTGTTATCCCTACAAATGTTGAATGTGTCCATTGACCATATTTTAGTATGGTGTGTGCGTTGTAAATTTCTGTGTCATAGAATTCATATCTGCATTTTATTGATTTCGAAAGAACTTGGTTTTGAACGAACAAATAATAGAACTAGCTAGAACTCAGCTAGTTAAGGAGAGCATGGTAAAATTTCCAAACAGCCATAAACTGAAACTTCATAAAAAAGCGAAAACTTTTTTTTTCCGTAAGTTAGTTATAGTGCACCATAAAAAATGCTGCGAGTCATAAATTTTCGTTTAGGTAAATAAATCCTACCGTGACTCTTCTGGGTAATGCTAAAAAAATGGGGGAAGACAACTAAACCAAGTAAGCCAATCAAATGGTGAACTACAATCGGTTCGATAGAATTCAAGCAAAAATTATACATGTAGAAGAAAATAAGAAACAAGTAAAAACGTTCTAAATTCGGCCGGGACGAATCTTGGGAACCCATTACCATGGATTCTGCAAAAAATTTACAAAAAAAAAAAACAAGTAAAAGCGTGCTAAGTTCGGTCGGGCCGAATCTTCTAAACACTCCACCATGGATCGCATTTGTCGAGTTCTTTTACCGGCATCTCTTCTTAGGCAAAAAAAGATATAAGAAAAGAGTTGCTCTGCTATTAAAACGATATCAAGATATGGTCCGGTTCGGACCACAATTAAATTATATGTTGGAGACCTGTGTAAAATTTCATCCAATTCGTATAAGAATTGCGCCCATTGGGCCTCACGAAGTAAAATAGAGAGAACGATTTATATGGGATCTGTATCGGGCTATAGACCGATTCAGACCATAATAAACACGTTTGTTGATGGTCATGAGAGGCTCCGTCGTACAAAATTTCAGGCATATCGGATAATAATTGCGACCTCTAGGGGTCAAGAAGTCAAGATCCCAGATCGGTTTATATGGCAGCTATATCAGGTTATAAACCGATTTGAACCTTATTTGACACAGTTGTTGAAAGTCATAATAAAATACGTCATGCAAAATTTCAGCCAAATCGGATAGGAATTGCGCCCTCTAGAAGCTCAAGAAGTCAAATCCCCAGATCTGTTTATATGACAGCTATATCAGGTTATGGACCGATTTCAACCATACTCGGCACAGTTGTTGGATATCATAACGAAATACCTCGTGCAAAAATTCATTCAAATCGGATAAGAATTGTGCCCTCTAGAGGCTCAAGAAGTCAAGAACCAAGATCGGTTTATATGGCAGCCATATCAGGTTATGGACCGATTTGAACCATACTTGGTAAAGTTGTGAGATATCATAACAAAATACTTCGAGCAAACTTTCATTCCAATAGGATAGGAATTGCGCTCTCTAGAGGCTCAAGAACCAAGGTCGGTTTATATGGCAGCTATATCAGGTTATGAACCGATTTGAACCATACTTAACACAGTTGGTGTAATTGCGCCCACTAGAGGCTCAAGAAGTCAAGACAAAGAATCGGTTTATATGGCAGCTATATCAGGTTATGGAACGATTTGAATTTTTCTTAGCACAGTTATTGGAAGTCATAGCAAAACACGGCGTGCAAAATTTCATTAAAATCCGATAAGAGTAGCGCCCTCTAGAGGCTAAAGAAGTCCAGATCCAAGATAGGT